>NC_083621.1:10627724-10927724 GCF_963584025.1 Labrus mixtus | reverse complement strand
CACAAACAAAGGAAGAAGCAACGGCCACACCCTGGGCAAATGTAACTTTGCCTACTTTGGACTCCTCCTCTCCAAGCTGCCATACTAGATACATCTCTCGACCCACTCCAGGTTCCAATGAAGCTTCAGTCTGGAGATTCTTGAACAATAAACAACTAATTGTTCACTTTTAGACTATCAGTATGATTTTCTGGGATTTTGCCAAATCTAATATTGTGAAATATTTTTAATTTCAATAACGGTTCTGCATATTCATAGTTTTCTAGGTTGTTGAAGAGGATATTGGGTATTTCATGTCAAGCTGCACTTAGCATTAAAACATCTCTGTCCCTCTTGAGAGATGTTAGCACTGACCACAAGTTACTTTGATTTACTGGTTAGTAAATAAATCAAGTCTCTTTTAACCATCATCTAAAAGGGTAAATGTGCATTTAACACACTCATGATCTAGGGTAAGTCTTTTTTTTTTTAGATTAACTCCATAATTCCTGAAATAAGCACTGGAAAACAATACCTGTATACATCCAACTTGAACACATTATGCTTCTATCTCCAATATATCTACAAGTCATATTTTGTAGAAAATAAATAAAACCTCAGCACCATCCTGTGTAGATAACGGGCATAAGAGTTGCAAATACCAACAAAAATGCTCTGATATATCAGTCAGTACTTTTCAAGCTCATAATGCTCAAATCATCTTTACATGAATTGTGGTCAGCATAGCGCAAAATATATCAACAGATCATCAAACAATCCATTTCAGTCAAGCTTACTGGTGGCATCAAGGCCATTTATTACCTTTCCTACTTTTGACTCCTCCCCAAGCTGCCATATTAGGTAAATATCTCCATCCACTCCAGGTTTTACAGAAACTTCAGCCAACAATTCACGATTAACTGTTTACTTTTAAAAGACCATCAGTTTTATTTTTTTGTGTTTAACACATTTCATACCATAAACTTATGAAATAAAACACTTTTGAAATTAGCTACCAATGTTGTATGTTCTGTGTTTCCTAGGTTGATGAGGAGGACAAGGGGTAATTCACACCAAGATGCACATGCCATTAAACTGCTCTGTACTTCCTGAAAGGCTGTCGTTAGTGGGTGATTCTGGACATACTTGAAGAACATCTTTCTGCTCTTCTCTAAAGACTACTTTTTTGGTGAGTAAATCAAGGCAATTCTCTTTTTTTTGCAGAACCTCGGATTGGTTGGGGAGCTCAGCAAACTCATTATCATTAAGTGTTGGTGTAGCTGTAAGCCAGGTAGTTTTACTGATGCTATCATTTTAAGTTATGTATGGCTGAAAGGCAAACAGCTGGGACTTGATTTAAGTTTTGGTGTCTTATAAGCAATATATTGTAATGGCATATTTTTGTCTGTTTCAAACCATAATTTCCAGAAACAGGAAATCCAAACATTTTTGTCTCCTGGCCTGATGTGAGCCATTTTATATTGTGTGTGTGGTGAACCATTATTATATTTGCTTGCCTGTAACTTTAAATGAAAACCTCAAGTATATAAACATCATTGGATTATAAAAACACCATCATCTAAGCAGTTCCTTAATTTGTTGGTATTTTTTTAAATAGCAAAGTATGAATATAAATCAAACCCTCCCTAATCTTTGGCAAAGTGCTGTCCTTAGGGAGTTTCTCTGTCCTTTCAAAAATATTCTCCAGTGCTTTCTGAAGGAACTGAAATGTGTTTAGTGTTTATTTTCTGTACATCTTTGTGCAGATAACACAATACATAACTGTTCTTTAAGCAATAACTTTGGAGAGGGAGCAATGTTGTCCTGAATACCAGCTTGGCTGTGATTTGGACATACTGATAAGGTCACTGTCCAAGTCCCGGAGATGATTAAAGCCATTCTGACATTAAGTACCACCTCTGACATTGACTGTGATAATGCTTTTATGCAACAGTTCTACAAGTCGGGTTTATTAATACATAGAAATAAGAAAAACTATTGTTTTTTTGTCAATTTAATCCTTCATTTGGATATACCGACACAACTAGATCTGCAACTTGACTGGAAATGTCTCGAGACAAAGTAGTGGTAGTGTTTGACATACTAACGCACGACGCAGAGTGAAAGTCCAATTGCTGTTGTAGTTTTTTAACTGGTTCTTGATAGTGGTCAGCACTCATTGAATACCGCTCTTGTACAAAAATGTTATTTGATGGAATTAACTGTTGTATATTTTCTTTTTAGCTGCAGGAGCTTTTGTTGCACCTGCATTGGCCTGATTAGTGGTCATTGTCATTGGCTCTCTGCCTGTGCGTAGCCTCTGCTGTGACACACCAAGCACTATGGTGTGTCACAGCAAAATGCACAAAAACTGTTTGATTATCACTGTAACATCCGTTTGATTAGGCAAAAGTATTTCCTGTTTGGAAAGATACTATAATGTGCATAGAAAGGTCATCGTTTTAACATACGTCTCATGTATTTTAGAGCCGTTAACGTTATTTCCAGCACGCTAGTCATCCTTAATATTGTGTTAAAATCTCAGATGAGGCCTGTGTAAGTGAGGGATTGCTGATGATGTGTCATCAAACAATGAACATAACCATCTCTCAATGAGATCCTCACTTCGTAAATACATCAATATCATATGAACTGTTCTATCACGTATACAAACAGGACGGGAACAGATTGCTCCACAGGCTGACACTCTTAACAATTAATGTATGACAGTGTCAGGAACAATCGTAGTGAAACAACCCTGTGGAACAAATCTCCACTGAACTTGTAAATTACTTATAAATACTTATTTACCTGATGAAAAGAAAAGGAATTAAAAAATAGAATGACTCTAACACACATATTCATACAATGCAGAGTGTGTGAATTTGAAGTGAAATCCACTTAAAGCTACATGTTACATTAATCATAATTATAACAGCATTCTTATGTTAATTTGCTTGTTGTCATCTTTTAGCTATACTTTAAATATGTGTATGAATATTGACAGTAACTGAGAAAACAGTAAATTTCATCGTGTGCACAAACTTGGGCAATAAAGCTCATTATCATTGTAATTTTCTGATTTATTCATGAATATCTGAAGCCATTTAGCATTTTGGGACTGCTTGGGACCCTGAATGGAGTAACATTTTGACCTATAGTAAAGTCTGTCCTCTACTGTAAGATCTTTTCTATAAGACAAGCCATCCCATGCCATTTGAGCATCCTTTAGTATCTGTCCATGGTCCTGAAACAACAGTTGTCATCTATATTTCATATTTTTACAACAATACTATTACTACCACTGATGCTACTACCACTACTAATTTTGCTACTGCTATTTAGACTTCTACGGCTACTACTTTATTAAAAATGATCTTGACAATACAATCTTTATTAATAATAATAATAATAATAATAATAATAATAATAATAATAATAATGTTAATATATAATTTATCCCTCTGTGTTGCTTTGAGCATGGTTGATCACTGATCTGTCACTTTTTGCTTAAATTTCCATTATTTTATTTTGTTTTCTTACATTTTTAGCAACATGAATTTAACACGGTCTGTTTCTGATTAGATGGTATCCAAAGATGACATGATTTTACTTATCTTTAACAAGATTATTAAGACATTCTCCATGTGCACGTTGTGTTATGGAACTATTGTAGTGAGTAAAGTTTCCATTCCTTTTTTTAACAGTAGTTGGTGCTGACAGATGCATGTGTAAAATAGTTATTCAGACGGAATCTAATTAGTATGTGTTAAAGTATTATTTTAATTTTTTTTTCTAATGAAAACACACATTACACGACGTCTGTAGCTTATTCCTAAAATGTTTAACATTGTGTGTTGTGTTTAAAATGGGGCATACAGTTCGCGTACGAGTGTGGAGTTGAGGTGGATTTAGACTGTTGGAGACATGTAGCTGTAAAGAGTTGAAAGCGACTCATGGTGCCGCTGTAGGCTTAAACAAAAGCAGCACAGGCATCTCCTCCCACTGACATTAACAAGGGCTGTAATTTTTCCGCAGAATCATTCCATTCCGAGATTATTTGCATTTTGTTCACTCTTTTAACATTTTTTATTCGGTTTTAGGAGTAGATTAAGTTCGTTTTGTGCGAGAATTTGTAAAAGCTGAAGAGTTTGATTTGTGTCGGTATGTTAGACAAAGGATTTTCGGGGCTTCGTCCGATCTTCTGCCTCGCCTCATTCTTTGTAATGCTACACCTCATTAATGGAGACCTGAGTTATTCCACACCAGAAGAGATGAAACGCGGGACTGTGATTGGAAATGTAGCCAAAGATCTCGGTCTTGATCTTAGGACTTTTGTTTCTCGACAGGCCCGTTTGGATTTTGAGGGAACTCGGAAAAGGTACTGTGACATCAATCTGAATACCGGAGATTTGATCACATCGGAGAGAATGGACAGAGAAAGCCTTTGTGGCAAGAAACCCTCGTGTGTTGTTAAAGTGGATCTGGTGTTAGAAAATCCTCTGGAGCTTCATCGTGTTAGTATTCATGTTCAAGATGTAAACGACAACTCGCCAAAATTCAAAAAGAATTTGATTGAGATGGAAATAAGCGAGTCAGCTGACAAGGGTAACCGCTTTTCTATCGAGGAGGCCCATGACGCAGATATTGGTCAAAATGCTGTTCAAAGATACAACCTCCAAAAGAATGACCATTTCATTTTATCAGTGGACAGCAACAAGGTTGAACTTGTGCTGGATAATACACTTGATCGAGAGAAACAGAAGGAGATCAATTTGCTCCTCACAGCTTTAGATGGAGGCTCTCCTCAGAGATCAGGTACAGTAGTCATACACGTCACTGTGCTGGATGCTAATGATAACGCCCCAGTGTTCAGTGAGGCCGTCTATAAAGCCAGTCTGCCTGAAAACTCTCCTTTAGACACCATTGTCATTACTGTCAGTGCTACAGACGCAGATGAAGGAGTTAATGGAGATGTGACATACGACTTTGGTCACGTGTCTGATGACGAGGTAAATGTTTTTTCAATTGATCCAAAAACTGGAGAAATTAAAGTAACTGGTGTGATTGACTTTGAGGAAAGTAGTTCTTTTGAAATAAGGGTGGAAGCTAAAGATGGTTTAGGTCTTACCTCATACGCTAAAGTTATAATAGATGTCAGTGATGTGAATGACAACGCTCCAGTTATATATCTGAAATCACTGACTAACCCCATACCTGAGAACGTGTCACCTGGTACAGAGGTGGGCATGATTAACGTGCAGGATAGAGACTCTGAGACTAACAGACAGGTCCGCTGCTCCATTCAGCAGAATGTCCCTTTTAAGTTGGTTCCTTCTATTAAAAACTATTATTCTGTGGTGAGCACAGGACAACTGGACCGTGAACTAGTGTCTGATTACAACATTACAATCACTGCCACTGACGAGGGCTCTCCACCTCTGTCCTCATCTAAAACTGTTCAGTTATCTGTAGCAGACATCAACGACAACCCACCTGTGTTTGAGGAACAGTCGTACAGCGCATATGTGAGTGAAAATAACAAACCTGGCTCCACTTTATGTTTCGTTAGTGCTCGAGACCCCGACTGGAGACAGAACGGTACAGTGGTTTATTCTCTGTTATCCGGTGAGGTGAACGGTGCCCCGGTGTCCTCCTATGTGTCAGTGAACGGAGACACGGGGGTGATCCACGCTGTGAGGTCGTTTGATTATGAACAGTTCAGGAGCTTTAAAGTGCACGTGATGGCCAGAGACAACGGTTCTCCTCCGCTCAGCAGCAACGTGACCGTGAGTGTGTTCATATCGGATATGAATGACAACTCTCCTCAGATACTGTACCCCGCCCCGGAGGGCAACTCCTTCATGACCGAGCTGGTCCCCAAAGCTGCACACGGAGGATCTCTGGTGTCCAAAGTGATAGCAGTGGACGCGGACTCAGGACAGAACGCCTGGCTGTCCTATCATATAGTGAAATCCACTGATCCGGGACTTTTCACTATTGGTATCCACAGCGGAGAGATCAGGACCCAGCGGGACATTTCTGAGTCTGACAGCATGAAACAGAACCTTATTGTGTCTGTGAAAGATAACGGACAGCCCTCTCTGTCTGCCACCTGTTCCATGTATTTACTGATTTCTGATAACTTGGCTGAGGTGCCAGAACTGAAGGACATTTCTTATGATGAGAAGAACTCCAAACTGACCTCTTATCTGATCATCGCGCTGGTGTGTGTGTCCACCTTTTTTCTGACCTTCATCATCATCATCATGGGTGTGAGGTTTTGTCGCAGGAGAAAGCCCAGACTGTTGTTTGACGGAGCAGTCGCCATCCCCAGCGCTTATCTTCCTCCTAACTACGCTGATGTTGACGGCACAGGGACTTTACGCAGCGCTTACAATTATGACGCCTACCTGACGACAGGCTCTCGAACCAGTGACTTTAAGTTTGTGTCATCTTACAATGACAACACACTGCCTGCTGACCAGACTCTGAGGAAAAGCCCTACAGACTTTGCTGATCCTTTTGAAGACCTGGAAGCCTCATTGGAGGTATGAGGTTTTTCTACTATTATATTTATTACGATTTTTTTGGTCAATTAGTTCACTTTTCTGATTTGCCTTTCACTTCCAAGATGTTTCTCTCCTAAATATATTTTTTTCCCAATGAAGTGTTAAAATAAAAATAAAACAATATTACTTCAGATTGATAACTCGAGCAGATACAAATCCTATCTTTGGTTAGTTGTTCTGGAAATGTTTTTTTATTTCTGCTCATCCCATTTTTTTGGATCTTGATTGAGAATTAGTTCTGAGCTCCAGTTTGAGAGATTCAAAATCTCTTTGTGAATACTGAATTTCCATTTTAGGCTTGTGTTGAATGGTTTTACAACTCAGTTATGATTTGACTTTCCCGAATAAAATAAATATTTTGGCTAGTAAACCAAAAACTTACAAAATAAATAATATTTTTTCAACATACTATTTTATTCCAAAGTATTTAGCCTTGTTAAGATCTTACACTATGGACATTAAAATAAGAAGTCTATGTAATCTATATTCACGTCTGTATATCTATTTATATATATATCTTTATATATCATACACTTTGTGCAAGTGTTTGGAAATTAATGCATTTAGTAAGGGTTTACATAGTTTGCTTCAACGTATTTTTTCAATTAACTTTTTATAATCGTCATCATTTTATTCCATGTTCAATAGCTGAATAACTGTATTTATATGCCAGATTTACCTAAGTGGAATCACTTACGTTCATAACTACTTCAATTGGTCAGTGTTTTCCTCTGAAGTTTTTTGAAGTCTTTATACTCACATAGGTGGATTCTTCTTATGTTTGATAAAAAACAGGAAACCAGTTTAAAATGCATGGTTGTATGAAGGTGACACTGCTCTTTCCTTTTGTTGCTTCTTTTGAAAGTAACTGTCCATGGTGCTGAAAGACTCAGTGCTCATGTGAACCTGCAGATCTTACTTTTGTTATTAGCCATACTGCTATATTTGAATAGCATAAATAAAGGATTTTTATGTTATTTTTACTCATTATGCATTTTTTGTTACGATGATAATGATTAAAATAACACAATGTAGTGCCATTTCATTTTCGGATTTGTGTTTTTTCAAGTATCAAAATATAAATAAGCCATGTTAATGGAGAGTACTGATGATATAGTGAAATGCAGTAACATTTTATGATTTTCCAGCGCTTTTTGTCAATGGCTTTGTAGCTCTTACTTTTGAACATATATTTCTTACACGTCGGCTGGACTTCAGTGAATTTTACTCTGTTGTGTTATAACACTGTGTTCAAAATATTTCACAAGATACAAAGCAACTCAGGGTGTCGCTGTTGCCTGACAGAAAATGAAAAAAATTCATCTCCACCCACCACCACTGGATGTATATCAATAGCATTTTCCCAGATAGACGGTTAAATCCACGAACACAGGTTTGTGTGCTCTGGTGAATCTGTTGGATTATTGACTCTGTGACTTTTTCCGGTATACAATATTCTTTTGACTTGATAGTAAATATTACAGCCGGACGGCGCGTTTTGTGACAGGATGACTGACAAAGAATTGTTACCGCTTCGTCCGATTTTCTGCCTCGCCTCATTCTTTGTAACGTTGCACCTCGTTCATGGAGACCTGAGTTATTCTCTTTCTGAAGAGATGAAACGCGGGTCTGTGATTGGAAATGTAGCCAAAGATCTCGGTCTTGATCTAAGGATCTTGGTTTCTCGACAGGCCCGTTTGGATTTTGAGGGAACTCGGAAAAGGTACTGTGACATCAATCTGAATACCGGAGATTTGATCACATCGGAGAGAATGGACAGAGAAAGCCTTTGTGGCAAGAAACCCTCGTGTGTTGTTAAAGTAGATCTAGTGTTAGAAAATCCTCTGGAGCTTCATCGTGTTAGTATTCATGTTCAAGATGTAAACGACAACTCGCCAAAATTCAGAGAAAATTTGATTGAGATGGAAATACGCGAGTCAGCTGACAAGGGTAACCGCTTTTCTATCGAGGAGGCCCATGACGCAGATATTGGTCAAAATGCTGTTCAAAGATACAACCTCCAAAAGAATGACCATTTCATTTTATCAGTGGACAACAACAAGGTTGAACTTGTGCTGGATAATACACTTGATCGAGAGAAACAGAAGGAGATCAATTTGCTCCTTACAGCTTTAGATGGAGGCTCTCCTCAGAGATCAGGTACTGTAGTCATACACGTCACTGTGCTGGATGCTAATGATAACGCCCCAGTGTTCAGTCAGGCCGTCTATAAAGCCAGTCTGCCTGAAAACTCTCCTTTAGATACCATAGTGATTAAAGTAAGTGCTACAGACGCAGATGAAGGAGTTAATGGAGATGTGACATATCACTTTGGTCACGTGTCTGATGACGAGGTAAATGTTTTTTCAATTGATCCAAAAACTGGAGAAATTAAAGTAACTGGTGTGATTGACTTTGAGGAAAGTAGTTCTTTTGAAATGAGAGTGCAAGCTAAAGATGGTTTAGGTCTTACCTCATACGCTAAAGTTATAATAGATGTCAGTGATGTGAATGACAATGCTCCAGTGATAAACCTGAAATCACTGACTAACCCCATACCTGAGAACGTGTCACCTGGTACAGAGGTGGGCATCATTAACGTGCAGGATAGAGACTCTGAGACTAATAGACAGGTCCGCTGCTCCATTCAGCAAAATGTCCCTTTTAAGTTGGTTCCTTCTATTAAAAACTATTATTCTGTGGTGAGCACAGGACAACTGGACCGTGAACTAGTGTCTGATTACAACATTACAATCACTGCCACTGACGAGGGCTCTCCACCTCTGTCCTCATCTAAAACTGTTCAGTTATCTGTAGCAGACATCAACGACAACCCACCTGTGTTTGAGGAACAGTCGTACAGCGCATATGTGAGTGAAAATAACAAACCTGGCTCCACTTTATGTTCCGTTAGTGCTCGAGACCCCGACTGGAGACAGAACGGTACAGTGGTTTATTCTCTGTTATCCGGTGAGGTGAACGGTGCCCCGGTGTCCTCCTATGTGTCAGTGAACGGAGACACGGGGGTGATCCACGCTGTGAGGTCGTTTGATTATGAACAGTTCAGGAGCTTTAAGGTGCACGTGATGGCCAGAGACAACGGTTCTCCTCCACTCAGCAGCAACGTGACCGTGAGTGTGTTCATATCGGATGTGAATGATAACTCTCCTCAGATACTGTACCCCGCCCCGGAGGGCAACTCCTTCATGACCGAGCTGGTCCCCAAAGCTGCACACGGAGGATCTCTGGTGTCCAAAGTGATAGCGGTGGACGCGGACTCCGGACAGAACGCCTGGCTGTCCTATCATATAGTGAAATCCACTGATCCGGGACTTTTCACTATTGGTGTCCACAGCGGAGAGATCAGGATCCAGCGGGACATTTCTGAGTCTGACAGCATGAAACAGAACCTTATTGTGTCAGTGAAAGATAACGGACAGCCCTCTCTGTCTGCCACCTGTTCCATGTATTTACTGATTTCTGATAACTTGGCTGAGGTTCCAGAACTGAAGGACATTTCTTATGATGAGAAGAACTCCAAACTAACCTCTTATCTGATCATCGCGCTGGTGTGTGTGTCCACCTTTTTTCTGACCTTCATCATCATCATCATGGGTGTGAGGTTTTGTCGCAGGAGAAAGCCCAGACTGTTGTTTGACGGAGCAGTCGCCATCCCCAGCGCTTATCTTCCTCCTAACTACGCTGATGTTGACGGCACAGGGACTTTACGCAGCGCTTACAATTATGACGCCTACCTGACGACAGGGTCTCGAACCAGTGACTTTAAGTTTGTGTCATCTTACAATGACAACACACTGCCTGCTGACCAGACTCTGAGGAAAAGTCCTACATACTTTGCTGATCCTTTTGAAGACCTCGATACTTCATTAGAGGTAGGACCTTTTTAGAGCAGTTTAATTGTTTTATTGTATTGAGTTTGACTTGCTTGACCAGCTGTTTAAATCTTTTTCATGGCAGCAGAAATGTTCCTTCACTTAGTATTCAATTATTTTTTAAAGCGCTAAAACATTTAAAGTGATGTTGTTGTTTTTCCTGTCGTTTCTAACTAGCTCATGAAATGTATTTAGGTTTGTGTCACTTCCACTCTGTTGTTAAAAGCAGTTTTAGACGGATCCTGTTTTCAGGTGTTCTTTCATAAAGGTACACATGAACACTTATGCCAAAAAGTAATTAACATATTTGAATACGTGGTTGTATAAATGGATAAGTATTGACTTTCTTGAATGGAGAAATTATTTATTGCTTTGGAAACTAGATTCTACCGGTAGATAAAGACCAGTGAGTTATTTCTGCCTGCGTTGTTTTCTCAGAAATTTTAAGCAGTGATGGAGACATTAAATTCCTGTCCCTTAAAAATGAAAGAGCCTTTTGAATACATGTAATAAGTATTGAATTTATATTCTCTGCAATGAGAAAAATAGTTGTGCAATGCATTGTTTGCTGTTAACAATCATTGCTAATCACCAACGACTTCAATAGTTATAACTCTTTATCACTGTTTACATTTGTTTTGATCGGTCTAGCTGGAGTCAATTCATTGACTATGGCTCAAAGGTTTTTAATTAATTTGCTCTAGCACGGTTTCTGTGTACAAGTCTTTGAGACTTTAAGTATTTATTTTGTTGATACTTGAACTTCTACATTTCTGAGATATTATTCAGCTTAGTCTCCATTATATAATAGTAAATGTTAGAAGTTTTAAAAATGACAATCTGAAGAAAATTTTGCTTGTAAATGTTTATATAGAATCAGTGGCTCACTGATCCACTGAGAGATATTCCCTCTCAATTTTATAGATGGTTAATTTATACATCTGTCATTGGCTCAGGAAAATTAAACAAATCTATAATATAGCGAAAACACTCATGGTAATTAAATCAGAGAGTAGACTCAATAGAAAGAGAAAAATAAATGAACTAGCATTATGGAAATTTTTCCTGTGTTATCTTTCACAATAATTGTATAACCCCTCCATTTCATTGACCCTATGGAGGGGGCAAAGTTCAAAGTTTGTAACCTCTCGCCTTGACTGTAAAACTTTGTATTTGTTAGTGACATCCAAGTAAAAAAGAACACGTTTGAATAGTGAAGACCTTCTTAATCATTTATGCATTATTATTTTACCTGTTATTTAATGTAGGTATAATAATATATTATGGTTTTTTTTCTCCAGAAAGAAAAAAACGTTTCACAATTTTAAGATATTTTGTTGTTCATATTTTTACACTTATGAAGACTGTTGTATGCCTTACACTTCAAACAGAACATATTTTAGACATGTGTTCTAACCTTTAAAAAAGCATTTTAAATGACTTCATCTCCTACCGCTGTCCATGGTGCTGAATATTGCATCTTTATTAAGCTGTAGCTGCAAGCTTATGTTTTGATCATGACATGAAGTGTTGGCAATAAAGTTGAGTAAGTTGTAAAGCGATGAGGACAAGATAACATGTTGTTATTGCATTCGATTGTCTCCCTCATCTTCAACGTTTGTATCTTGCTTTTAGCGCTTTTAGAATAAGAATTTGAAATATATTGTTTATTGGGCTCCTGTTCTTTAGTTAATGTGTCGTTGTGGTTTTCATGGACTGAGTGCAGAAAATATCATAACAGTGTAGAACTAAAAAGCGACTCATGGTGTCGCTATTGGCTGACAGAAACTGAACACGAACAAGTCCACCCACTAACACCAAATGAACATCAGTTGTATTTTTCCAGGGGAGGGTTGAATCCGCAAACATAGGTTCATGAGCACCGAGGCATCATTTGCAGTATTGAGTCTTTGACCTTTTTTGTGGGGTATATGTGCTGAATCGCTCTAAACAAGAAGTTGCGAAGACGGAAAGCGCGTTTTGTGTCAGGATGACAGACAAAGGATTTTCACTGCTTTGTCCGATCTTCTTCTTCACATCCTTCTTTGTAGCGTTGCACCTCGTTAATGGAGACCTGAGTTATTCCATACCAGAAGAAATGAAACGCGGGACTGTCATTGGGAATGTAGCTAAGGAGCTCGGTCTTGATCTAAGGACCTTTGTTTCTCGACAGGCCCGTTTGGATTTTGAGGGAACTCGGAAAAGGTACTGTGACATCAATCTGAATACCGGAGATTTGATCACATCGGAGAGAATGGACAGAGAAAGCCTTTGTGGCAAGAAACCCTCGTGTGTTGTTAAAGTAGATCTGGTGTTAGAAAATCCTCTGGAGCTTCATCGTGTTAGTATTCATGTTCAAGATGTAAACGACAACTCGCCAAAATTCAGAGAAAATTTGATTGAGATGGAAATAAGCGAGTCAGCTGAAAAGGGAAACCGCTTTTCTATCGAGGAGGCCCATGACGCAGATATTGGTCAAAATGCTGTTCAAAGGTACAACCTCCAGAAGAATGACCATTTCATTTTATCAGTGGCCAACAACAAGGTTGAACTCGTGCTGGATAATAAGCTCGATCGAGAGAAACAGAAGGAGATCAATTTGCTCCTCACAGCTTTAGATGGAGGCTCTCCTCAGAGATCAGGTACAGTAGTCATACACGTCACTGTGCTGGATGCTAATGATAACGCCCCAGTGTTCAGTGAGGCCGTCTATGAAGCCAGTCTGCCTGAAAACTCTCCTTTAGATACCATAGTGATTAAAGTAAGTGCTACAGACGTAGATGAAGGAGTGAACGGAGATGTGACTTATCACTTTGGTCACGTGTCTGATGACGAGGTAAATGTTTTTTTTATTGATCCAAAAACTGGAGAAATTAAAGTAACTGGTCTGATTGACTTTGAGGAAAGTAGTTCTTTTGAAATGAGAGTGCAAGCTAAAGATGGTTTAGGTCTTACATCATACGCTAAAGTTATAATAGATGTCACTGATGTGAATGACAATGCTCCAGTGATAAACCTGAAATCACTGACTAACCCCATACCTGAGAACGTGTCACCTGGTACAGAGGTGGGCATCATTAACGTGCAGGATAGAGACTCTGAGACTAACGGACAGGTCCGCTGCTCCATTCAGCAGAATGTCCCTTTTAAGTTGGTTCCTTCTATTAAAAACTATTATTCTGTGGTGAGCACAGGACAACTGGACCGTGAACTAGTGTCTGATTACAACATTACAATCACTGCCACTGACGAGGGCTCTCCACCTCTGTCCTCCTCTAAAACTGTTCAGTTATCTGTAGCAGACATCAACGACAACCCACCTGTGTTTGAGGAACAGTCGTACAGCGCATATGTGAGTGAAAATAACAAACCTGGCTCCACTTTATGTTCCGTTAGTGCTCGAGACCCCGACTGGAGACAGAACGGTACAGTGGTTTATTCTCTGTTATCCGGTGAGGTGAACGGTGCCCCGGTGTCCTCCTATGTGTCTGTGAACGGAGACACGGGGGTGATCCACGCTGTGAGGTCGTTTGATTATGAACAGTTCAGGAGCTTTAAGGTGCACGTGATGGCCAGAGACAACGGTTCTCCTCCACTCAGCAGCAACGTGACCGTGAGTGTGTTCATATCGGATTTGAATGATAACTCTCCTCAGATACTGTACCCCGCCCCGGAGGGCAACTCCTTCATGACCGAGCTGGTCCCCAAAGCTGCACACGGAGGCTCTCTGGTGTCCAAAGTGATAGCGGTGGACGCGGACTCCGGACAGAACGCCTGGCTGTCCTATCATATAGTGAAATCCATTGATCCGGGACTTTTCACTATTGGTGTCCACAGCGGAGAGATCAGGACCCAGCGGGACATTTCTGAGTCTGACAACATGAAACAGAACCTTATTGTGTCTGTGAAAGATAACGGACAGCCCTCTCTGTCTGCCACCTGTTCCATGTATTTACTGATTTCTGATAACTTGGCTGAGGTGCCAGAACTGAAGGACATTTCTTATGATGAGAAAAACTCCAAACTTACCTCTTATCTGATCATCGCGCTGGTGTGTGTGTCCACCTTTTTTCTGACCTTCATCATCATCATCATGGGTGTGAGGTTTTGTCGCAGGAGAAAGCCCAGACTGTTGTTTGACGGAGCAGTCGCCATCCCCAGCGCTTATCTTCCTCCTAACTACGCAGATGTTGACGGCACAGGAACTTTACGCAGCGCTTACAATTATGACGCCTACCTGACGACAGGGTCTCGAACCAGTGACTTTAAGTTTGTGTCATCTTACAATGACAACACACTGCCTGCTGACCAGACTCTGAGGAAAAGCCCGACAGACTTTGCTGACCCCTTTGAAGACCTCGATACTTCATTAGAGGTAG
This sequence comes from Labrus mixtus, assembly GCF_963584025.1. Taxonomy (NCBI): domain Eukaryota; kingdom Metazoa; phylum Chordata; class Actinopteri; order Labriformes; family Labridae; genus Labrus; species Labrus mixtus. Next base: position 10,912,901 of record NC_083621.1, on the reverse strand, counting down.
GACCTTTTTGGAGAAGTTAAATAGTTTTCTATTGATTGCGTTTAGATTGCTTGGCCATCTGTTCAATTATTGATATGGCAACAGAAATGTTTCTTCACTTCTATTAAATGATTTTCAGAAGTGTAAGAAACATTTAAAGGCTTTTGTTGTTGGTGTTGTTCCTGTTGTTTCACTTATGAAATGCTTTACCGTTTTTGATAATACCCTTCTGTTGTGAATATAATTTTTAAATGGATTCTGTTCTTGGGTCTATTTTCATAAAAGTACACATCAACTCTTTGCAAATAGTAATTAAAATATTTCATTAAGTGGTTGTACAAACGGATAAGTATTATCACATTGTTCATCCTTTCCTATTCCACCTAAGAGTAACCGTTTGTAGTGGTGAAACACTTTACATTCCAAAGTAGAACCATAGATATACTTATTTCTTTAACCACGTCGAAAAATGTGTAAGTACTGAACGAGTTATATATTCCAGAATATATGCACATTTCTTGTCTTTGCTACAATTAGAATAAATATAGTCCTCTTTTAAAAATCACTAAAATCAATTTTGAATTGTGGTTATTCTCCTGACTGTTTCATCTCTTTTTATTTTGTACTCACCCACAGTTCTGTTGAAGTGTTATATTATGTTATTGGTATGTTTAGTTTAATCGATAAAGGTGTTTCGGAGTTCTTAAATAGCAGCTCAACAGTATGTGTCTGTTTTCAATCACGAGTGTCTTTGATAAAGCTAGAGTTAAATCATTCACCATAACTCAATGGTTTTCAATTAATTTCCTTAAGCACAGTTTCTGTGTAAGATTCTTGGAGACTTTGAGTATTTTTTAAATACATATGTCCACTTTCTAAATTTCTGAGACATTTTCTATTTTCAACTCCATTATATAACAATAAACATTATAAGTTTTTAAAATGACAATCTCATGAACATTTTACTTGTAAATGTTGATATAGAATCAGTGGTTCACAGCCTTTCTGACTAGTGACTCGTTACAAAAAAAGGAGTGTTTGGAAGAGCATTTTTAACACGTTTTAGATTAAGAGTTTTTAGTACTTCAGCCACTGAGATATTCCCTCTTAATTTAATAGATGGTTAATTTGTACATCTGTTATTGGCTCAGGAAAATAAAAAAAATCTATGTACAAAATGTACCTATGATGAGAAAATAAAATTGTAGACTTAAGTAGAAAGAGAAAATACATGTTTGTTATTCTTCCATAAGAGGAACTTGCACAATTTTAAGATAATTTTCTCTACATATTATTACACTTATGAAGACTATTGTAGGTCTTACACTTCAAACAGAACATATTTTAGATATGTGTTCTAACCTTTAAACATGCATTTCAAATTTCTTTATCTCCTACCGCTGTCCATGGTGCTGAATATTGCATCTCTGTTAAGTTGGAGCTGCAAGCCAATGTTTTGATCATGACATGAAGTGTTTACATTAAAGTTGAGTAAGTTGTAAAGTGATGAGGACAAGATAACATGTTGTTATTGCATTCGATTGTCTCCCTCATCTTCAACGTTTGTATCTTGCTTTATGCGCTTTTACAATAAGAATTTGAAATATATTGTTTATTGGGCTCCTGTTCTTTAGTTAATATGTCGTTGTGGTTTTTATGGACTGAGTGCAGAAAATATCATAACATAAGAGTGTAGAGATAAAAAGCGACTCATGGTGTCGCTATTGGCTGACAGAAACTTAACACGAACAAGTCCACCCACTAACACCAAATGAATATCAGTTGTATTTTTCCAGGGGAGGGTTGGATCCGCAAACATAGGTTTATGAGCACCGAGGCATCATTTGCAGTATTGAGTCTTTGACCTGTTTTGTGGGGTATATGTGTTGAATCGCTCTAGACAGAAGTTGCGAAGTCCGAAGGCGCGTTTTGTGTCAGGATGACAGACAAAGGATTTTCACTGCTTCGTCCGATCTTCGTCTTCACATCCTTCTTCGTAGCGTTGCACCTCGTTAATGGAGACCTGAGTTATTCCATACCAGAAGAAATGAAACGCGCTTCTGTCATTGGGAACGTAGCCAAAGATCTCGGTCTTGATCTTAGGACCTTGGTTTCTCGACAGGCCCGTTTGGATTTTGAGGGAACTCGGAAAAGGTACTGTGACATCAATCTGAATACCGGAGATTTGATCACATCGGAGAGAATGGACAGAGAAAGCCTTTGTGGCACAAAACCCTCGTGTGTTGTTAAAGTAGATCTGGTGTTAGAAAATCCTCTGGAGCTTCATCGTGTTAGTATTCATGTTCAAGATGTAAACGACAACTTGCCACAATTCACCGAGAATTTGATTGAGATGGAAATACGCGAGTCGGCTGAAAAGGGAAACCGCTTTTCTATCGAGGAGGCCCATGACGCAGATATTGGTCAAAATGCTGTTCAAAGGTACAACCTCCAAAAGAATGACCATTTCATTTTATCAGTGGACAACAACAAGGTTGAACTCGTGCTGGATAATAAGCTCGATCGAGAGAAACAGAAGGAGATCAATTTGCTCCTCACAGCTTTAGATGGAGGCTCTCCTCAGAGATCAGGCACAGTAGTCATACACGTCACTGTGCTGGATGCTAATGATAACGCCCCAGTGTTCAGTCAGGCCGTTTATAAAGCAAGTCTTCCTGAAAACTCTCCTTTAGATACTATTTTGATTGAAGTAAGTGCTACAGACGCAGATGAAGGAGTTAATGGAGATGTGACATATGACTTTGGTCGCATGTCTGATATGTATGTAAATCTGTTTTCTATTCATCCAAAATCTGGAGAAATTAAAGTAACTGGTGTGATTGACTTTGAGGAAAGTAGTTCATTTGAAATGAGAGTGAAAGCTAAAGATGGTTTAGGTCTTACCTCATACGCTAAAGTTATAATAGATGTCAGTGATGTGAATGACAATGCTCCAGTGATATACCTGAAATCACTGACTAACCCCATACCTGAGAACGTGTCACCTGGTACAGAGGTGGGCATCATTAACGTGCAGGATAGAGACTCTGAGACTAACAGACAGGTCCGCTGCTCCATTCAGCAGAATGTCCCTTTTAAGTTGGTTCCTTCTATTAAAAACTATTATTCTATGGTGAGCACAGGACAACTGGACCGTGAACTAGTGTCTGATTACAACATTACAATCACTGCCACTGACGAGGGCTCTCCACCTCTGTCCTCCTCTAAAACTGTTCAGTTATCTGTTGCAGACATCAACGACAACCCACCTGTGTTTGAGGAACAGTCGTACAGCGCATATGTGAGTGAAAATAACAAACCTGGCTCCACTTTATGTTCCGTTAGTGCTCGAGACCCCGACTGGAGACAGAACGGTACAGTGGTTTATTCTCTGTTATCCGGTGAGGTGAACGGTGCCCCGGTGTCCTCCTATGTGTCAGTGAACGGAGACACGGGGGTGATCCACGCTGTGAGGTCGTTTGATTATGAACAGTTCAGGAACTTTAAAGTGCACGTGATGGCTAGAGACAACGGTTCTCCTCCGCTCAGCAGCAACGTGACCGTGAGTGTGTTCATATCGGATATGAATGATAACTCTCCTCAGATACTGTACCCCGCCCCGGAGGGCAACTCCTTCATGACCGAGCTGGTCCCCAAAGCTGCACACGGAGGATCTCTGGTGTCCAAAGTGATAGCGGTGGACGCGGACTCCGGACAGAACGCCTGGCTGTCCTATCATATAGTGAAATCCACTGATCCGGGACTTTTCACTATTGGTGTCCACAGCGGAGAGATCAGGACCCAGCGGGACATTTCTGAGTCTGACAGCATGAAACAGAACCTTATTGTGTCAGTGAAAGATAACGGACAGCCCTCTCTGTCTGCCACCTGTTCCATGTATTTACTGATTTCTGATAACTTGGCTGAGGTTCCAGAACTGAAGGACATTTCTTATGATGAGAAGAACTCCAAACTAACCTCTTATCTGATCATCGCGCTGGTGTGTGTGTCCACCTTTTTTCTGACCTTCATCATCATCATCATGGGTGTGAGGTTTTGTCGCAGGAGAAAGCCCAGACTGTTGTTTGACGGAGCAGTCGCCATCCCCAGTGCTTATCTTCCTCCTAATTACGCAGATGTTGACGGCACAGGAACTTTACGCAGCGCTTACAATTATGACGCCTACCTGACAACAGGGTCTCGAACCAGTGACTTTAAGTTTGTGTCATCTTACAATGACAACACACTGCCTGCTGACCAGACTCTGAGGAAAAGCCCGACAGACTTTGCTGATCCTTTTGAAGACCTCGATACTTCATTAGAGGTAGGACCTTTTTAGAGTAGTTTAATTGTTTTATTGTACTGAGTTTGGCTTGCTTGACCAGCTGTTTAAATCTTGTTTATGGCAGCAGAAATGTTCCTTCACTTAGTATTAAATTATTTTTTAAAGCGCTATAAACATTTAAAGTGATGTTGTTGATTTTCCTGTCGTTTCTAACTAGTTCATGAAATGTATTTAGGTTTGTGTCACTTCCACTCTGTTGTTAAAAGCAGTTTTAGACGGATCCTGTTTTCAGGTGTTCTTTCATAAAGGTACACATGAACACTTATGCCAAAAAGTAATTAACATATTTGAATAAGTGGTTGTATAAATGGATAAGTATTGACTTTCTTGAATGGAGAAATTATTTATTGCTTTGGAAACTAGAATCTACCGGTAGATAAAGACCAGTGAGTTATTTCTGCCTGCGTTGTTTTCTCAGAAATCTTAAGCAGTGATGGAGACATTAAATTCCTGTCCCTTACAAATGAAAGAGCCTTTTGAATACATGTAATAAGTATTGAATTTATATTCTCTGCAATGAGAAAAATAGTTGTGCAATGCATTGTTTGCTGTTAACAATCATTGCTAATCACCAACGACTTCAATAGTTATAACTCTTTATCACTGTTTACATTTGTTTTGATTGGTCTAGCTGGAGTGAATTCATTGACTATGGCTCAAAGGTTTTAAATTAATTTGCTCTAGCACGGTTTCTGTGTACAATTCTTTGAGACTTTAAGTATTTATTTTGTTGATACTTGAACTTCTACATTTCTGAGATATTATTCAGCTTAGTCTCCATTATATAATAGTAAATGTTAGAAGTTTTAAAAATGACAATCTGAAGAAAATTTTGCTTGTAAATGTTTATATAGAATCAGTGGCTCACTGATCCACTGAGAGATATTCCCTCTCAATTTTATAGATGGTTAATTTGTACATCTGTCATTGGCTCAGGAAAATTAAACAAATCTATAATTTAGCGAAAACACTCATGGTAATTAAATCAGAGAGTAGACTCAGTAGAAAGAGAAAAATAAATGAACTAGCATTATGGAAATTTTTCCTGTGTTATCTTTCACAATAATTGTATAACCCCTCCATTTCATTGACCCTATGGAGGGGCAAAGTTCAAAGTTTGTAACCTCTCGCCTTGACTGTAAAACTTTGTATTTGTTATTGACATCCAAGTAAAAAAGAACACGTTTGAATAGTGAAGATCTTCTTGATCATTTATGCATTATTATTTTACCTGTTATTTAATGTAGGTACAATAATATATTATATGTTTTTTTTTCTCCAGAAAGAAAAAAACGTATCACAATTTTAAGATATTTTGTTGTTCATAGTTTTACACTTATGAAGACTGTTGTATGCCTTACACTTCAAACAGAACATATTTTAGAAATGTGTTCTAACCTTTAAAAAAGCATTTGAAATGACTTAATCTCTTACCGCTGTCCATGGTGCTGAATATTGCATCTTTATTAAGCTGTAGTTGCAAGCTTATGTTTTGATCATGACATGAAGTGTTGGCATTAAAGTTGAGTAAGTTGTAAAGCGATGAGGACAAGATAACATGTTGTTATTGCATTCGATTGTCTCCCTCATCTTCAACGTTTGTATCTTGCTTTTAGCGCTTTTACAATAAGAATTTGAAATATATTGTTTATTGGGCTTCTGTTCTTTAGTTAATATGTCGTTGTGGTTTTCATGGACTGAGTGCAGAAAATATCATAACATAAGAGTGTAGAGATAAAAAGCGACTCATGGTGTCGCTATTGGCTGACAGAAACTTAACACGAACAAGTCCACCCACTAACACCAAATGAACATCAGTTATATTTTTCCAGGGGAGGGTTGAATCCGCAAACATAGGTTTATGAGCACGGATGCATCATTTGCAGTATTGAGTCTTTGACCTTTTTTTGTGGGATATATGTGTTGAATCGCTCTAAACAAGAAGTTGCGAAGTCCGAAAGCGCTTTTTGTGTCAGGATGACAGACAAAGGATTTTCACTGCTTCGTCCGATCTTGTTCTTCACATCCTTCTGTGTAACGTTGCACCTCGTTAATGGAGACCTGAGTTATTCCATACCAGAAGAAATGAAACGCGGGTCTGTCATTGGGAATGTAGCCAAAGATCTCGGTCTTGATCTGAAGACTTTTGTTTCTCGACAGGCCCGTTTGGATTTTGAGGGAACTCGGAAAAGGTACTGTGACATCAATCTGAATACCGGAGATTTGATCACATCGGAGAGAATGGACAGAGAAAGCCTTTGTGGCAAGAAACCCTCGTGTGTTGTTAAAGTAGATCTGGTGTTAGAAAATCCTCTGGAGCTTCATCGGCTAAGTATTCATGTTCAAGATGTTAACGACAACTCGCCAAAATTCAGAGAAAATTTGTTCGAAGTGGAAATATGGGAGTCAGCTGAAAAGGGAAACCGCTTTTCTATCGAGGAGGCCCATGACGCAGATATTGGTCAAAATGCTGTTCAAAGGTACAACCTCCAAAAGAATGACCATTTCATTTTATCAGTGGACAACAACAAGGTTGAACTCGTGCTGGATAATAAACTCGATCGAGAGAAACAGAAGGAGATCAATTTGCTCCTCACAGCTTTAGATGGAGGCTCTCCTCAGAGATCAGGTACAGTAGTCATACACGTCACTGTACTGGATGCTAATGATAACGCCCCAGTGTTCAGTCAGGCCGTCTATAAAGCCAGTCTGCCTGAAAACTCTCCTTTAGACACCATAGTGATTAAAGTAAGTGCTACAGACGCAGATGAAGGAGTTAATGGAGATGTGACATATGACTTTGGTCACGTGTCTGATGACGAGGTAATTGTTTTTTCTATAGATCCCAAAACTGGAGAAATTAAAGTAACTGGTGTGATTGACTTTGAGGAAAGTAGTTCATTTGAAATGAGAGTGCAAGCGAAAGATGGTTTAGGTCTTATCTCGTACGCTAAAGTTATAATAGATGTCAGTGATGTGAATGACAATGCTCCAGTGATAAACCTGAAATCACTGACTAACCCCATACCTGAGAACGTGTCACCTGGTACAGAGGTGGGCATCATTAACGTGCAGGATAGAGACTCTGAGACTAACAGACAGGTCCGCTGCTCCATTCAGCAAAATGTCCCTTTTAAGTTGGTTCCTTCTATTAAAAACTATTATTCTGTGGTGAGCACAGGACAACTGGACCGTGAACTAGTGTCTGATTACAACATTACAATCACTGCCACTGACGAGGGCTCTCCACCTCTGTCCTCCTCTAAAACTGTTCAGTTATCTGTAGCAGACATCAACGACAACCCACCTGTGTTTGAGGAACAGTCGTACAGCGCATCTGTGAGTGAAAATAACAAACCTGGCTCCACTTTATGTTCCGTTAGTGCTAGAGACCCCGACTGGAGACAGAACGGTACAGTGGTTTATTCTCTGTTATCCGGTGAGGTGAACGGTGCCCCGGTGTCCTCCTATGTGTCAGTGAACGGAGACACGGGGGTGATCCACGCTGTGAGGTCGTTTGATTATGAACAGTTCAGGAACTTTAAAGTGCACGTGATGGCCAGAGACAACGGTTCTCCTCCACTCAGCAGCAACGTGACCGTGAGTGTGTTCATATCGGATGTGAATGACAACTCTCCTCAGATACTGTACCCCGCCCCTGAGGGCAACTCCTTCATGACCGAGCTGGTCCCCAAAGCTGCACACGGAGGCTCTCTGGTGTCCAAAGTGATAGCGGTGGACGCGGACTCCGGACAGAACGCCTGGCTGTCCTATCATATAGTGAAATCCACTGATCCGGGACTTTTCACTATTGGTGTCCACAGCGGAGAGATCAGGACCCAGCGGGACATTTCTGAGTCTGACAGCATGAAACAGAACCTTATTGTGGCAGTGAAAGATAACGGACAGCCCTCTCTGTCTGCCACCTGTTCCATGTATTTACTGATTTCTGATAACTTGGCTGAGGTGCCAGAACTGAAGGACATTTCTTATGATGAGAAGAACTCCAAACTGACCTCTTATCTGATCATCGCGCTGGTGTGTGTGTCCACCTTTTTTCTGACCTTCATCATCATCATCATGGGTGTGAGGTTTTGTCGCAGGAGAAAGCCCAGACTGTTGTTTGACGGAGCAGTCGCCATCCCCAGCGCTTATCTTCCTCCTAATTACGCAGATGTTGACGGCACAGGGACTTTACGCAGCGCTTACAATTATGACGCCTACCTGACGACAGGGTCTCGAACCAGTGACTTTAAGTTTGTGTCATCTTACAATGACAACACACTGCCTGCTGACCAGACTCTGAGGAAAAGTCCTACAGACTTTGCTGATCCTTTTGAAGACCTCGATTCTTCATTAGAGGTAGGACCTTTTTTGAGTAGTTTAATGGTTTTCTATTGATTGCGTTTGGATTGCTTGGCCATCTGTTTAATTATTGATATGGCAACAGAAATGTTTCTTCACTTCTATTAAATGATTTTCTGAAGTGTAAGAAACATTTAAAGCTTTTTGTTGTTGGTGTTGTTCCTGTTGTTTCACTTACGAAATGCTTTAACGTTTTTGATAATACTCTTCTGTTGTGAATATCATTTTTAAATGGATTCTGTTGTCAGGTCTATTTTCATAAAAGTACACATTAACTCTTTGCAAATAGTAATTAAAATATTTCATTAAGTGGTTGTACAAACGTATAAGTATTGACTTTCCTGAATGCAAAAAATATGTATTCCTTTGGAAACTGGTGTATTATGGTAGATAAAGACCAGGAGACTTTCAATTCATGTCACTTAAAAATGAACAAACCCTTTAGATACATGTTATAAGTATAAAGATTGTATCCTAGGAAATTATTTATTTATGGGAAGATATCTTTTGTTTGTCAGCCTTTGAAAGGTGTCAGTTTTTTAAACTTGGAAGCTTTCTCACATTCATGGAGTCCAATAATGCTGGACAGGTATAGGAGACCACTCTAACAGGCAGTATCTTTGTCTCATTATCACATTGTTCATCCTTTCCTATTCCACCTAAAAGTAACCGTTTGTAGTGCTAAAATACTTTCCATTCCAAACTGGAACCATAGATATACTTATTTCTTTAACCACGTTGAAAAATGTGTATGTACTGAACGAGTTATATATTCCAGAATATATGCACATTTCTTGTCTTTGCTACAATTAGAATAAATATAGTCCTCTTTTAAAAATCACAAAAATCAATTTTGAATTGTGGTTATTCTCCTGACTGTTTCATCTCTTTTTATTTTGTACTCACCCACAGTTCTGTTGAAGTGTTATATTATGTTATTGGTATGTTTAGTTTAATCGATAAAGGTGTTTTGGAGTTCTTAAATAGCAGCTCAACAGTATGTGTTTGTTTTCAATCACGAGTGTCTTTGATAAAGCTAGAGTTAAATCATTCACCATAACTCAATGGTTTTAAATGAATTTCCTCAATCACAGTTTCTGTGTAAGATTCTTGGAGACTTTAATAAATTTTTTTTATATATATTTCCACTTTCAAAATTTCTGAGACATTTTTTATTTTCACCTCCATTTTATAACAGTAAATATTAGAAGTTTTTAAAATGACAATCTCATGAACATTTTGCTTGTAAATGTTGATATAGAATCGGTGGGTCACAGCCTTTCTGACTTGTGACTCATTACAAAAAAGGAGTGTTTGATTGAGCATTTTCAACACGTTTTAGATTAGGAGTTTTTAGCACTTGATCCACTGAGAAATATTCCCTCTCGATTTTATAGATGGTTAATTTGTTCATCTGTTATTGGCTCAGGAAAATAAAACAAATCTTTTTAGAAAATTCACTCATGTTGAGAAAATCAAATTGTAGACTTTGGTAGAAATAGAAAATTAAATAAACTAGCATGACAGAAGTTTTTCTTGTGTTCTCTTACACAATAATTGTATAACCCCTCCATTTTATTGAGCCTACAGAGGGGGCAAAGGTCAAGGTTTGTAACCTCTCGCCTTGACTTTAAAACTTTGTATTTGTTAGTGATATCTAAGTAAAAAAGAACACGTTTGAATAGTGAAGATCTTCTTGATCATTTATGCATTATTACTTTACCTGTCATTTAATGTAGGTATAATAATATATTATGTGTTTGTTTTTTTTCCAGAAAGAACAAAACTTTTCACAATTTTAAGTTATTTTGATTTCATATTTTTAAAGTTATGAAGACTATTATATGCCTCACCCTTCAAACGGAACATTTTTTAGATATATGTTTTAACCTTTAAATAAGCATTGGAAATGACTTCATCTCCTACCGCTGTCCATGGTGCTGAATATTGCATCTTTATTAAGCTGTAGCTGCAAGCTTATGTTTTGATCATGACATGAAGTGTTGGCATTAAAGTTGAATAAGTTGTAAAGTGATGAGGACAAGATAACATGTTGTTATTGCATTCGATTGTCTCCCTCATCTTCAACGTTTGTATCTTGCTTTATGCGCTTTAACAATAATAATTTTAAATATATTGTTTATTGGGCTTCTGTTCTTTAGTTAATATGTCGTTGTGGTTTTCATGGACTGAGTGCAGAAAATATCATAACATAAGAGTGTAGAGATAAAAAGCGACTCATGGTGTCGCTATTGGCTGACAGAAACTGAACACGAACAAGTCCACCCACTAACACCAAATGAATATCAGTTGTATTTTTCCAGGGGAGGGTTGGATCCGCAAACATAGGTTTATGAGCACCGAGGCATCATTTGCAGTATTGAGTCTTTGACCTTTTTATGGGATATGTGTTGAATCGCTCTAAACAAGAAGTTACGAAGTCCGAAAGCGCGTTTTGTGTCAGGATGACAGACAAAGGATTTTCACTGCTTCGTCCGATCTTCTTTTTCACATCCTGCTTTGTAGCGTTGCACCGTGTTAATGGAGACCTGAGTTATTCCATACCAGAAGAAATGAAACGCGGGACTGTCATTGGGAATGTAGCTAAAGATCTCGGTCTTGATCTAAGGAATTTTGTTTCTCGACAGGCCCGTTTGGATTTTGAGGGAACTCGGAAAAGGTACTGTGACATCAATCTGAATACCGGAGATTTGATCACATCGGAGAGAATGGACAGAGAAAGCCTTTGTGGCAAGAAACCCTCGTGTGTTGTTAAAGTAGATTTGGTGTTAGAAAATCCTCTGGAGCTTCATCGTGTTAATATTCATGTTCAAGATGTTAACGACAACTCCCCAAAATTCAAAAAGAATTTGATTGAGATGGAAATACACGAGTTAGCTGAAAAGGGTAACCGCTTTTCTATCGAGGAGGCCCATGACGCAGATATTGGTCAAAATGCTGTTCAAAGGTACAACCTCCAAAAGAATGACCATTTCATTTTATCAGTGGACAACAACAAGGTTGAACTTGTGTTGGATAATAAACTTGATCGAGAGAAACAGAAGGAGATCAATTTGCTCCTCACAGCTTTAGATGGAGGCTCTCCTCAGAGATCAGGTACAGTAGTCATACACGTCACTGTGCTGGATGCTAATGATAACGCCCCAGTGTTCAGTCAGGCCGTCTATAAAGTCAGTCTGCCTGAAAACTCTCCTTTAGATACCATAGTGATTAAAGTAAGTGCTACAGACGCAGATGAAGGAGTCAATGGAGATGTGACATATGACTTTGGTCACGTGTCTGATGACGAGGTAAATGTTTTTTTTATTGATCCAAAAACTGGAGAAATTAAAGTAACTGGTGTGATTGACTTTGAGGAAAGTAGTTCTTTTGAAATAAGGGTGGAAGCTAAAGATGGTTTAGGTCTTACCTCGTACGCTAAAGTTATAATAGATGTCACTGATGTGAATGACAATGCTCCAGTGATAAACCTGAAATCACTGACTAACCCCATACCTGAGAACGTGTCACCTGGTACAGAGGTGGGCATCATTAACGTGCAGGATAGAGACTCTGAGACTAACAGACAGGTCCGCTGCTCCATTCAGCAGAATGTCCCTTTTAAGTTGGTTCCTTCTATTAAAAACTATTATTCTGTGGTGAGCACAGGACAACTGGACCGTGAACTAGTGTCTGATTACAACATTACAATCACTGCCACTGACGAGGGCTCTCCACCTCTGTCCTCCTCTAAAACTGTTCAGTTATCTGTAGCGGACATCAACGACAACCCACCTGTGTTTGAGGAACAGTCGTACAGCGCATATGTGAGTGAAAATAACAAACCTGGCTCCACTTTATGTTCCGTTAGTGCTCGAGACCCCGACTGGAGACAGAACGGTACAGTGATTTATTCTCTGTTATCCGGTGAGGTGAACGGTGCCCCGGTGTCCTCCTATGTGTCTGTGAACGGAGACACGGGGGTGATCCACGCTGTGAGGTCGTTTGATTATGAACAGTTCAGGAGCTTTAAGGTGCACGTGATGGCCAGAGACAACGGTTCTCCTCCACTCAGCAGCAACGTGACCGTGAGTGTGTTCATATCGGATATGAATGACAACTCTCCTCAGATACTGTACCCCGCCCCTGAGGGCAACTCCTTCATGACCGAGCTGGTCCCCAAAGCTGCACACGGAGGCTCTCTGGTGTCCAAAGTGATAGCGGTGGACGCGGACTCCGGACAGAACGCCTGGCTGTCCTATCATATAGTGAAATCCACTGATCCGGGACTTTTCACTATTGGTGTCCACAGCGGAGAGATCAGGACCCAGCGGGACATTTCTGAGTCTGACAGCATGAAACAGAACCTTATTGTGTCAGTGAAAGATAACGGACAGCCCTCTCTGTCTGCCACCTGTTCCATGTATTTACTGATTTCTGATAACTTGGCTGAGGTTCCAGAACTGAAGGACATTTCTTATGATGAGAAGAACTCCAAACTAACCTCTTATCTCATCGTTGCGCTGGTGTGTGTGTCCACCTTTTTTCTGACCTTCATCATCATCATCATGGGTGTGAGGTTTTGTCGCAGGAGAAAGCCCAGACTGTTGTTTGACGGAGCAGTCGCCATCCCCAGCGCTTATCTTCCTCCTAACTACGCTGATGTTGACGGCACAGGGACTTTACGCAGCGCTTACAATTATGACGCCTACCTGACGACAGGGTCTCGAACCAGTGACTTTAAATTTGTGTCATCTTACAATGACAACACATTGCCTGCTGACCAGACTCTGAGGAAAAGTCCAACAGACTTTGCTGAAGTATTTGGTTGTTCAGACGAATCCCCAGAGGTAGGACCCATGCAGTAAATTATGTTTTTTGATATTTTTTTAATATTCTCTTTTTATTATTTCTTACCCTTACAGTTGATCATATACTGTCATTCCAATTTTACCATGTCCTCATCAGTACTGTTTTGGTATGTCACATTTGTTTAACATCTTGTAGAAAGATTTATCTACAAAAGTGGTAAACATCATGTTTCAATTGAAGTAAATTCTTACACTTGTAATCAGGCACCATCTGCAATGACCGTTGAATAGTTGAATTAAAAGGACATTTGTTATTGAAATTAAGTTAATTATTGATTCTATGGGCCTTTTTTGCTCAAAGTTTAAGGTGTTTAATTTTCTTAATCTAAAACAAATTCATAATTATTTTCCTTGATCTTTTTCATTTACTCTCCACTTAAAAGTGTTGATAAGTTAGCAATAAGCAGCAGCATTGTAGCACAATCCAGAAGAATGTCAACTTTTAACTAGGAATTAAGTTTTGGTGGTATATAAAGAGAATATGGGTTATAGCTTTATATATGTTATATATGCAGGGACTTTATGCAGCGCTTACAATTATGACGCCTACCTGACAACAGGGTCTCGAACCAGTGACTTTAAGTTTGTGTCATCTTACAATGACAACACACTGCCTGCTGACCAGACTCTGAGGAAAAGTCCAACAGACTTTAATGAAGTATTTGGTCCATCAGCCGAGTCTCCTGAGGTAGGCCGAACAAAACTTTGTAGAAAACAATTTCAGCTGATTTTGACTTTCTATCATGTAATCTACGTGTATTTACATTCATTAGATGCTTGCCAATATCTACACCTCATAATCATGCATTGAACCATTTCAACCAGAGCAGTCCTGTCTATGCAGTAATGTTTTTTTCATAAACCGCCAATTTCATGAAGTGAAAATCATGTCCCAAGGTGACCTTTTTTGTGTGTATAGATTTGTTTGTGTAAAAATATTGTTGATCCAAATCTTCTCGGTTGTGACGCTTGTCCTTCATTGAATCATGGCGATTCATGCCGTCCTCATCATAATTTGCAGGTAAAGAAACTCCTGTCAGTATAGGCCAAAGCTGCAGCTTGTTTTCCTCACTTATTACTGAGTGCAGCGTACAATCACATGACTCTCTTAGCATTATGTTGTATTTAAAGAGGTGTGAAACAAGTATACCCTGATCCTATTATAAACGTTTCGTATAAAGATATTCATGTCGTTTTTTACTGACACCTCAGTCCTTTCATTGGTGTATAATGCCAAGTTTGGATTACTGTGACTGCCGTCCGCTTATTGCGTTGTTCAAGTGCTTTAGGATCTGATGAGCGTTTCCTTTCATCTGCTCAAACTTTTAAGTAGCATAAATCAAAATAGAATCAGTTCTTAATAGTTCTCTTTAGAAATATAATTCAGACCAACAGTTCACATACGCAAGAAACTTAATGTCTATACAGGAACTGTAATGCATTTGAAACGACTGTTATCCGATTTGTTCATGTCTTATTGGATTACAAAATGAAGGCACTTTGATTAATATGCAAATTTATTTGCGTAATTGTTTTTCCTTTAAACATTGCCCAGGTATATTGGAGTCTAGTGTTTGTTGGTTACAAGCGAATAAGTGACAGTAAAAGATACTGGCTCTGTTCTCGACTGAATTCCTTTGAAAATAGGTAGTAACAAGTCCACTTATCGATGTCCTCACCTTAAATGCTAAAATACGTTTTGCAATTTTCACTCTGTAAAGATTAGAACAACTCCTTAATCTCTTTTAAAGTTACAACATAACTATTTTTAAATTCCCTGATTGGTCCTTGTAATCTATACGTTCTTGTGCACATCTTAAACAAGGGAATTCTTTGGGTTTACATTGAGCCGTTCAAACGCTGTCCGTGGTGCTGAATTATGTTTTCTCTTCAAGCGCACATTTCACCAATTCCTAAACTTTCCAGTGAATTATTTTCCCTTTACGTGTTAACATTACGTGTTGTTTATCAGTCTTAATGTTGAAAGCTATGGAATCATATGTGAGAGCCAGTTGTTGGTTTAGCAATGTTCCAAATGCACTCACGGCGTCGCTGCTCACTCGCGGATGCGAGGAAGATTGTTTCTCCACCCACAGCAAAGGAGGTATTGTAACCTTTTAAGCAGAGCTGTCATTGTCAAAGTGCCGCGTACATTCATTTCACTGTAAGGTTTTATTTTCATCCGAGTGAAGTACCACTTAATGTTCGGTTCATCTTTCGGGGGAAAATATGGACCTAAAAGGACTCTCTTCGTTGATGTTTCTATCCTGTCTTTTTGTCTTCGTCCGCACCAGCAATGCAGACCTAAGCTATTCTGTGCCGGAGGAGTTGAGGCCAGGATCCATTGTTGGAAATATTGCGAGGGACCTCGGCCTGGAAACGGGGAAAATGCTTACTCGCAAACCCCGTATTGATACCGAGGAAAGCGATCAGCATTTCTGCGATATTGATCTAAAAACGGGAAATTTTCTCATTAAGGAAAGGATCGACAGAGAGGAGCTGTGTGGGGAGAAGGTTTCGTGTATGCTTAAATTTGAATTAGTACTAGAAAGTCCTTTAGAGGTTCACCGCATTTCACTTCTCATTCAGGATGTAAACGACAATCCACCTGCTTTTCCAAGGGATATCATCAAGCTGGAGATAAGTGAATCGGCCATCAAAGGAGCTAGATATCGAGTAAATGAAGCACACGACGCCGACGTCGGTAAAAATACGGTTAAACAATATAGTTTGCAAAACAATGAACACTTTGTATTATCTGTTCGAGACGATACTGATGGATCCAAGAATGTCGAGTTGGTTTTGGACAAAGAGCTAGACCGTGAAAAAGAAAATGATTTAAATCTTGTTCTGATTGCTGTTGATGGTGGCAATCCACAAAGATCAGGAACTGCAAATATACACGTGAGTGTTTTGGACGCTAATGATAATGCCCCTGTGTTTGACCAGGCGGTTTACAAAGCGACTCTACCTGAAAATTCTGCCCTTGATACTGTAGTCGTAACAGTAAGTGCCACAGATGCAGACGAGGGCGTCAACGGGGAGGTGACGTATGATTTTAGCCGCATCTCAGAAAGGGCTAAAAAGATTTTCTCACTGAACAGTAAAACTGGGGAGATAAAACTCAAAGGGGCACTTGATTTCGAGAGTAGTTCTAAATATGAAATGCGAATCGATGCCAAAGATGGTTATGGGCTTTCTTCTGATTCCAAAGTAATGATTGATATCACTGATGTGAATGACAATGCTCCGGTAATATATTTGAAATCACTGACTAACCCCATACCTGAGAACTTGCAACCTGGTACAGAGGTGGGCATCATTAACGTGCAGGATAGAGACTCTGAGATTAACGGACAGGTCCGCTGCTCCATTCAGCAGAATGTCCCTTTTAAATTGGTTCCTTCTATTAAAAACTATTATTCTGTGGTGAGCACAGGACAACTGGACCGTGAACTAGTGTCTGATTACAACATTACAATCACTGCCACTGACGAGGGCTCTCCACCTCTGTCCTCCTCTAAAACTGTTCAGTTATCTGTAGCAGACATCAACGACAACCCACCTGTGTTTGAGGAACAGTCGTACAGCGCATCTGTGAGTGAAAATAACAAACCTGGCTCCACTTTATGTTCCGTTAGTGCTCGAGACCCCGACTGGAGACAGAACGGTACAGTGGTTTATTCTCTGTTATCCGGTGAGGTGAACGGTGCCCCGGTGTCCTCCTATGTGTCTGTGAACGGAGACACGGGGGTGATCCACGCTGTGAGGTCGTTTGATTATGAACAGTTCAGGAGCTTTAAAGTGCACGTGATGGCAAGAGACAACGGTTCTCCTCCGCTCAGCAGCAACGTGACCGTGAGTGTGTTCATATCGGATGTGAATGATAACTCTCCTCAGATACTGTACCCCGCCCCTGAGGGCAACTCCTTCATGACCGAGCTGGTCCCCAAAGCTGCACACGGAGGCTCTCTGGTGTCCAAAGTGATAGCAGTGGACGCGGACTCCGGACAGAACGCCTGGCTGTCCTATCATATAGTGAAATCCACTGATCCGGGACTTTTCACTATTGGTGTCCACAGCGGAGAGATCAGGACCCAGCGGGACATTTCTGAGTCTGACAGCATGAAACAGAACCTTATTGTGGCAGTGAAAGATAACGGACAGCCCTCTCTGTCTACCACCTGTTCCATGTATTTACTGATTTCTGATAACTTGGCTGAGGTGCCAGAACTGAAGGACATTTCTTATGATGAGAAGAACTCCAAACTGACCTCTTATCTGATCATCGCGCTGGCGTGTGTGTCCACCTTTTTTCTGACCTTCATCATCATCATCATGGGTGTGAGGTTTTGTCGCAGGAGAAAGCCCAGACTGTTGTTTGACGGAGCAGTCGCCATCCCCAGCGCTTATCGTCCTCCTAACTACGCTGATGTTGACGGCACAGGGACTTTACGCAGCGCTTACAATTATGACGCCTACCTGACGACAGGGTCTCGAACCAGTGACTTTAAGTTTGTGTCATCTTACAATGACAACACACTGCCTGCTGACCAGACTCTGAGGAAAAGTCTTACAGACTTTGCTGATGTTTTTGGAGACTGCGAGGAATCTCCTGAGGTAGGACCATGTGCAAATTACAGTTTGCTCTCTTTTGGCTCTGTATTCATTTTTTGATTATTCAACACAGGTTAACTATGAAACACATTAGTCATGACGTTTGAAGAACTTCTTGAGTCTTTGGTTTACATAAGGCAGAGTTTATATTTTAGTTGACTTCACACTTTCACATTTTTTTTCTAATTTCCATCAATTTAGTATGACGTTTGTCTTACAATGCTAAATATTGCTGGTAGTTGTACTTTAAGCTCATTGCTTCTCTTCAGTTGGGATGAAATCTGATTAATGCAGTTTTACTCTACTTTGTTATGGGTTATGAGTTATATCTCATTTAATCTGCTGTAACACATTGATTGCTGATGAGACTCGGAGGAAAGGTTTAAGTGATTTTTGAGATGTTTTAGGATTGTCTTGATCCTTTAGTGGTAGGCTTCTAGTGTGTTTTTTTTAGCAGGTTGTTGTAACTAATATTTTACAGAGTTTCTATACCCAAACATATTGAAATTAAAGTTGGTTACCTCAGTCGTACATTATTTCCTTTTCTGTAGTTACTGAACTAGACATGTTAGTGATTGCCCTTCCTTTCTTTTTTCTACTCTAAATTTTACCTATTAATCGCTATACAACGCCTTAATGTTTTCTTTGTTCATGTGCCTGTTTTGGCACATCAGAGTTCTTTATTTGGTTAGAGAGTATATATGGGATGATCTTCTTCCATGAGGCTTGTTGAGTGCCACAGTTATGGAACCCTAGGTAACCATTGTGATTCTTCAGTTACATTTTTAATACTTTTTTATAATCAAAGTTACTGGTTGCCTCCTTCTTACCATACTTTGGGACTTGAATGTTAATTGGTCCATCATAATGATTTACTGAACAAGTAAACGGTACAAGATTGCCCAGAGATAATTTTGCTTCTGTGGGATACAAACAGTTACATTGAAATAATCTAGGTCCACTTTTGCTTTAACAGTGTTTTGCGTGAAGTCAGTCTAATGCATTTCCCACGCACAGGATCACAAAAGACCTCAATAACTTATAAATTGCTATTTACTAATAATAATGTTGATTATTGGATCCATCTTATTTCTCAGCCCTTTATATGTTATATGATCTATAATTGTATCCGTTGTATTCCAACATTTACTTTTATGCCCTGTTTAATAGTAGTGATTTTTCATCACAAGGATTATTTTCCTATACTCAGACATACCAAGGTCATTACTTAATGACTTTATAATTGTTCCTCAAGTCACCTGAGGCTCTTTAGGCCACAACACCTACATTGCTCTTTCCATGGTGCTGAAACCCCTCCCAACCCTTACAGATTACTACTATTGTCATTGCTGTGTAAGAAAATGTATGTTTACTAAGGATGATACACACCCGCATTTACAACTCAAACTTAAATCTGACAGTTGTTTGTTAACGCTTGGAGCTGACTGCAAACTGGGTTAGTTGTTTTTGACTCTCTCACAAGAAAAAAAAGATGATTCAATTTGTTTGTAATACCTACAATTTGCTCAAAGTGTCGCTGTCTGCCAGCTTTACTTAGCGACGATACATCACGTTATCCTACACGCTTACACATTTGTAAATCACGAGAGATTGGTCGGTGTTTAACTCAGCGCATTTCATTTTTCTTTTTACGATTGGACTGCAGTTGCTCTTCGAAAAGGATCCCGCTCGGTCATACCATTTAGAAATCTTGGCCTTCGTTGATAAGGCACTGCTTTTTCAGGAAAATGGGAGACAAAGCATTTTCCGTGCTTGGCCTGGTTACCTCTTGGGGAGTATTTTTTCTTGCACTGGATACCGTATGTGGAGATGTGGCATATTCTCTACCAGAGGAGATGAAACGCGGCTCAGTTGTTGGAAATATAGCTAAAGATTTGGGACTTGACTTGGGCAAACTGACTGCTCGAAAAGCTCGCATAAATGCAGATGGAAATATCAAACGGTATTGTGACATTAATCTCAATACGGGAGATATCATTGTTGCCGACAGGATTGACAGAGAGGGGCTTTGTGGCAAAAGGGCATCTTGCATTTTAAAACAAGACCTTGTTTTAGAGAATCCGTTAGAGCTGCACCGAATTAGTGTTCACGTCCAAGATATCAATGATAATTCACCACAGTTTAAAAAGGGTACTAAAACATATGAGATCAGGGAATCGGCTGTGAAGGGAAGTCGCTACCGTTTGGATGAGGCCCACGATGCAGACATTGGCCCAAACGCTATACAGGGCTACAGTATCGAGGCAAATGAAAACTTCAGATTGAATGTTATTGCAAAACCTGGAGGGGGTAAATACAGTGAATTGGTTCTAGAGAAAGAGCTTGATAGAGAACAACAGCGGGAGCTAACAATAGTGCTTGTTGCAACAGACGGAGGAACACCTCAGAGATCAGGCACTGCAGCCATACACGTCACTGTCCTGGATGCTAATGATAACGCCCCAGTGTTCAGTCAGGCCGTTTATAAAGCCAGTCTGCCTGAAAACTCTCCCTTAGATACTGTGGTGGTCACAGTGAGTGCTACTGATGCAGATGAGGGAGTTAATGGAGAGGTGACTTATGAATTTGATCACATATCAGATGAAAGTAGCGTTTTTTCTCTTGATCAGACCACCGGTGAAGTGAAAGTAAGTGGATCAATAGACTTTGAGGTGTTGTCTACATATGAACTACAAATTACAGCCAAGGATGGGCTTGGTTTAGTATCATCCTCTACTTTAATGATTGATATTACAGATGTCAATGATAACGCCCCTCTTACGTCCATTACGTCACTGACTAATCCCATACCAGAAGATACCCCACCTGGTACAGAGGTGGGCATCATTAACGTGCAGGATAGAGACTCTGAGACTAACAGACAGGTCCGCTGCTCCATTCAGCAAAATGTCCCTTTTAAGTTGGTTCCTTCTATTAAAAACTATTATTCTGTGGTGAGCACAGGACAACTGGACCGTGAACTAGTGTCTGATTACAACATTACAATCACTGCCACTGACGAGGGCTCTCCACCTCTGTCCTCCTCTAAAACTGTTCAGTTATCTGTAGCAGACATCAACGACAACCCACCTGTATTTGAGGAACAGTCGTACAGCGCATATGTGAGTGAAAATAACAAACCTGGCTCCACTTTATGTTCCGTTAGTGCTCGAGACCCCGACTGGAGACAGAACGGTACAGTGGTTTATTCTCTGTTATCCGGTGAGGTGAACGGTGCCCCGGTGTCCTCCTATGTGTCTGTAAACGGAGACACGGGGGTGATCCACGCTGTGAGGTCGTTTGATTATGAACAGTTTAGGAACTTTAAAGTGCACGTGATGGCCAGAGACAACGGTTCTCCTCCACTCAGCAGCAACGTGACCGTGAGTGTGTTCATATCGGATGTGAATGACAACTCTCCTCAGATACTGTACCCCGCCCCTGAGGGCATCTCCTTCATGACCGAGCTGGTCCCCAAAGCTGCACACGGAGGCTCTCTGGTGTCCAAAGTGATAGCGGTGGACGCGGACTCCGGACAGAACGCCTGGCTGTCCTATCATATAGTGAAATCCACTGATCCGGGACTTTTCACTATTGGTGTCCACAGCGGAGAGATCAGGACCCAGCGGGACATTTCTGAGTCTGACAGCATGAAACAGAACCTTATTGTGTCAGTGAAAGATAACGGACAGCCCTCTCTGTCTGCCACCTGTTCCATGTATTTACTGATTTCTGATAACTTGGCTGAGGTTCCAGAACTGAAGGACATTTCTTATGATGAGAAGAGCTCCAAACTGACCTCTTATCTGATCATCGCGCTGGTGTGTGTGTCCACTTTTTTTCTGACCTTCATCATCATCATCATGGGTGTGAGGTTTTGTCGCAGGAGAAAGCCCAGACTGTTGTTTGACGGAGCAGTCGCCATCCCCAGCGCTTATCTTCCTCCTAATTACGCAGATGTTGACGGCACCGGGACTTTACGCAGCGCTTACAATTATGACGCCTACCTGACGACAGGGTCTCGAACCAGTGACTTTAAGTTTGTGTCATCTTACAATGACAACACACTGCCTGCTGACCAGACTCTGAGGAAAAGCCCGACAGACTTTGCTGATGTTTTTGGAGACTGTGATGACTCTCCTGAGGTAGGATCATGAGACAAGTTTTTGCTTGACCTCTTGCAACAGTAATCACTTCATTTCTAGATGAATTTTACACAGATTTGCTTTTAATAACTTTACTTCAGAGTTGTCAAGAACTTTGATTTTTTTTTTTAACTGACTCTAAATGTTCCTAAAAGCTTCATTTGGTTGGTGTTTTTCATTTTTTCCCCTCTATTGGACCACTGAAGTGTTCAATGTATATACAGTGTGTCTCAGAAGTAACAATTACAGTTTGGTGTCTTTTCTTGTCATTTTTCTTGACAGTCTAAGGCGATGTATTGAACTGTCTAACAGGAAGTTTACACTCTGAAAGGAATTTTAAGTATTTTCTATGTCTTTGGTATATGTGGATAAAGTTAAATTCCTTTTACTTCAAGCTCTCAGTAGTTGATGTTTTCTTTTATTCGCTCAATTGAGTATGATATTTTTTATTTGAACATTTAAAATACTGATTCTGGTTGTACTTTCAGAGTTAGATTAGTTCTTGTTGGTGTTTAGATGACAGGAAATCTGATTCCATTAGTTGTATTCTACTTAGTGGCTTGGTTTATATGGGTTAAGGATGCATATATCCTTTTGCTATGCTGCCAACAGTGTCTCATTTTAAAATCTGTCTTTGAATTTCAATTGAAAGCGAAGAATCTTTGTATCTATTCACTCAGTTACTTTGAATCGGTTTTGTATTAATTTATCAAGAATGGGGCATTTAGTCTCGATTCAGATTGTCTCATGTATTTATGATCATTTATTCTACAATTCAATTCTACAATTCACTTAGCAGACGCTTTTATCCAAAGCGACGTACATCAGAGAGTAAGTACAACACAAGCAAGGATCTAGAAAAAGGGAACAATGTCAGTAAGAGCAAACGATCAGCTTTGAGTCCGATTGGACACACAGGTGCTTACAGACATTGCACAGAGACAAAGCACAACATTGACGGCAGTTCTTGAGAGCTCTAATCAGTATAGAAACCATCTTATAAGTCATCGTTATCAAATAAAAACAATCGTGACAACCATCATCATCAACAATGATATCGAAACCATCATCATTAAGTTAGTAGGTATTCATGAAAGAGCTGGGTCTTCTGGGCAGAGGGACTCTGCAGATCGAATGGAGTTTGGAAGTTCATTCCACCACCGGGGGGCAACAGAGGAGAAGAGTCTAGTCAGAGACTTAGGACCCTGTTGTGAAGGTTGGATCAGACGCCTTTCATTGGCAGAGCGTAGTGGGCGGGAGGGAGTGTAGACCTGGATGAGAGACTTAAAGTAAGGAGGAGCTGTTTTTGTCGCTGTTTTGTAAGCGAGCAGCGGAGTTTTAAATTTGATGCCAGCAGTAACCGGGAGCCAGTGTAAGGAGATGAACAGCGGAGTGACATGTGCTCTTTTAGGAAGGTTGAAGACAAGTCGTGCTGCTGCATTTTGTATCATTTGCAGAGGTTTGATAGTGCATGTAGGAAGACCTGCCAGTAGAGAGTTGCAAAAATCGATGCGTGATATCACAAGAGCCTGTACCAGGAGCTGTGTAGCGTGTTCTGACAGGTAAGGTCTGATCTTCCTGATGTTGTACAGGGCAAATCGACATGACCGGGCAACCTTAAAAGTTAGCTGGTCATCAATCATGACACCCAGGTTCCAGGCAGGATTTGTGGGCATGAGTTTGGTTGTTCCAAGCTGGATATTGATCTGTGGTTGCATAGAGGTACTGGCTGGGATGACAAGGAGCTCAGTCTTTGAAAGATTGAGTTGAATGTGCCGTTCATTCATCCATTTAGAGATATCAGCAAGGCATAATGAGATTCTTGTAGAGACTGTAACATCGTCTGGTGGGAATGACAGGAAGAGCTGGGTATCGTCAGCATAGCAGTGGTATGAGAAGCCATGAGAGTGGATTATTGAACCAAGTGAGCTTGTGTATATGGAGAAGAGAAGGGGACCAAGCACTGACCCTTGAGGTACCCCTGTGGATAAGCTGTGCGCTTTGGACACTTCTCCCTTCCACGACACTCTAAAGGATCACCCAGAGATGTAGGACACGAACCAGCAGAGGGCAGATCCTGAGATGCCAAGTTCAGAGAGTGTGGATAGGAGGATTTGATGGTTGACTGTGTCAAAGGCAGCAGACAGGTCTAGCAGTAATAGAACTGAGGAGTGACCCGCAGCTTTATATTCTTGGAAACATGATGAGTTTTGTATCCATTTTACTTCGGCATTGTCGTCACTCTTCCGTTGTGCAGTCCTTCGTTCTCTTTACCACCAAGGTCAATGCTTATGCTCATGTTTGGTGTTTTTTTTCTCTAAATTTCAAGGTAGATCTATCATCAGTGAACATTTCCGGTTTGACTAGGTGTATCTGTTTACTCTGCAATGATTGAGCCCCTTCTTTCTTGAGTTGAGCTGATGCCTGTTTTTCGTTGTCTCTGTACTAGATGCTGAAATGTCAGATTGCTCCCTGGATGCATATTCAGTGTCAAAAATAACATCCGTCCTATTTTTTTCAAATGACAAATATGTTTGTTGTGTTTTAGATTTTAAATATTTTATCTGCAGAAAAAAAACCATTACATTTTTAATTAGAATATTGGACAATAACATGCCTTTCTTTGAGGGACAAAATATGACAGGTGTAACAAGAAGTATTTGTCTTGTCAGTGAGATATCCTTTTTGTATTTCATTGCGCCCCAATACCATAAGTATTCTTTAATTCATAGGTCTCCACAATATATTTGTTATATGACATGAATTCATCCAGGAAAACCTAATTGAGATTAAGAATCTCATAAACAAGAGTGTCCTGTCCAAGATGGACAACAGCACATTTAGCAAGTTACAGACATTAAACACTGAGCAATTACAAACAGAGATCATCAATGTCATAATGTTCAAGTCCAATGGGATGTTACTTTTTTTTTTATCTTAAAAATGAAGTATGTTTAAGTGATGGATGTATGCAGATGTTTTCCTTTTTCCATTAATAATCTTTCAATTTGGCTGCATTCTTTAAAATAAAAAAAACATTGTCTGAATCATCAGTTTACACCAGGTATTCAACAACTTCGAAAAACTATATACACTGTGCTTTTCATATTTTGGCAGAGATTTATGATTGTAATTTGAATTATACATTAATGAAGATTAATTAAAAGGTTACATCATATCTACTGCAACTGATGCAGTTTACACCAGTTGTTCAAGACCAACATGTATGTTGAAACATTTTTGTTGTATAAATAGTATCTGAGATTTAACCAGTCAGAGGAATTGAAAGATTGACCAGTGTGGGAGGTTGTCTCCTTGAGGTTATACTGCTGAATGAAAGCTGTTAAAGTGACTGATGAAGGAGTATTCAATGTGCAACTGAACAGACACTGTTTGTAGTATTTCTAATATTAGCATTAGTTTTTGTTCCCTACGGATATCAACGTGAAATGCTTAAAGTGCATTTTTAAAATGTAGTCTTTGAATGCAGTGTATAAGCCTGTCCCGTTGAAGAAGAGAGACAATGTCTTAAAACTTCCTCACGGCACTAATATGATAGCTTTTAAAACTGTATTCTCAAACATTTACGTTCAGTGTACCTGCTTTTGGATTTCAAAATAAACTGCTATGTTTAAGTCGTACTCACGGTGTCACTATAGACCAGCAAAGGAGTCATATGTTCAGGTTGCTTTGCACACCACCCACTACTTCGATCGACCATCCCTGTGGTCTTTGTAGCCTTCAGTACCGACTACAAATGCTTGGACGGCACAACTGTTAAACAATAACCTAATTTAATGCTCGAAACCACCGTGTTCTAACGGGAATATTAGGTCTATAAGGATGATGTTTGAACGGGGCTTTCTTCAGAGCTGCGTCTTTGTCTTTTTCTTTGTTGTGGTGCATTACACACACGGAGACCTGAGCTATTCTGTACAGGAGGAGCTGAAGCGCGGATCTGTTATCGGAAATATCGCCAAGGATCTGGGCCTTGAGGTGGGCAGACTGTCTGCTCGCAAAGCTCGTATTGACATGGAGGGCAACGACAAACAATACTGCGGGGTGAACCTTCGTAGCGGAGACTTGTACGTTACTGAAAGGATTGACCGGGAGGAGCATTGTGGGGAAAAGCCTTCTTGTGTTCTTAAATTCGACTTGGTCTTAGAGAATCCATTGGAGTTACACCGGCTGTCTCTGCAGGTGCAGGATGTCAACGACAATGCACCAATTTTCCCGAAGGATATTATAAAGCTAGAAATCACAGAATCAGCTGACAAAGGAGCCAAGTTTCGCATCAATGCCGCACATGATGCAGATATAGGCACGAACTCAGTTGAGAGCTACATATTGCAACAGAATCCTCACTTTGTGTTCAAAATTCAGACGACAAGTGCTGGCAGTAAATACGGTGAGTTAGTTTTGGATAAGGAATTAGACCGAGAGGAGCAGCAGGAAATGAAATTACTGCTCACAGCTGTGGATGGAGGCTCTCCTCAAAGATCCGGGACTGTAGTCATACACGTCATTGTACTTGATGCTAATGATAACGCCCCAGTGTTCACTGAGACCGTATATACGGCAACGTTAGCGGAAAACTCCCCTATCAATACCCCAGTTATCACTGTAAGCGCATCTGACGCAGACGAAGGTTTCAACGGGGAGGTAACATATGAATTTAGTCGAATATCTGATAAATCACGAAAGCTTTTTTCATTAGATGAGAAAACTGGAGTTATCGGTGTAGCAGGTACCATCGATTATGAAGAGGGAGCAAAATATGAAGTTTTTGTCGAGGCCAAAGATGGCTATGGTCTCTCTTCAGAAGCTAAAGTGATTATTGATGTCACTGATGTGAATGATAATGCCCCGCTGATTTATCTGAAATCACTGACTAACCCCATACCTGAGAACGTGTCACCTGGTACAGAGGTGGGCATCATCAACGTGCAGGATAGAGACTCTGAGACTAACAGGCAGGTCCGCTGCTCCATTCAGCAGAATGTCCCTTTTAAGTTGGTTCCTTCTATTAAAAACTATTATTCTGTGGTGAGCACAGGACAACTGGACCGTGAACTAGTGTCTGATTACAACATTACAATCACTGCCACTGACGAGGGCTCTCCACCTCTGTCCTCCTCTAAAACTGTTCAGTTATCTGTAGCAGACATCAACGACAACCCACCTGTGTTTGAGGAACAGTCGTACAGCGCATATGTGAGTGAAAATAACAAACCTGGCTCCACTTTATGTTCCGTTAGTGCTCGAGACCCCGACTGGAGACAGAACGGTACAGTGATTTATTCTCTGTTATCCGGTGAGGTGAACGGTGCCCCGGTGTCCTCCTATGTGTCTGTAAACGGAGACACGGGGGTGATCCACGCTGTGAGGTCGTTTGATTATGAACAGTTCAGGAACTTTAAAGTGCACGTGATGGCCAGAGACAACGGTTCTCCTCCACTCAGCAGCAACGTGACCGTGAGTGTGTTCATATCGGATGTGAATGACAACTCTCCTCAGATACTGTACCCCGCCCCGGAGGGCAACTCCTTCATGACCGAGCTGGTCCCCAAAGCTGCACACGGAGGCTCTCTGGTGTCCAAAGTGATAGCGGTGGACGCGGACTCCGGACAGAACGCCTGGCTGTCCTATCATATAGTGAAATCCACTGATCCGGGACTTTTCACTATTGGTGTCCACAGCGGAGAGATCAGGACCCAGCGGGACATTTCTGAGTCGGACAGCATGAAACAGAACCTTATTGTGTCAGTGAAAGATAACGGACAGCCCTCTCTGTCTGCCACCTGTTCCATGTATTTACTGATTTCTGATAACTTGGCTGAGGTGCCAGAACTGAAGGACATTTCTTATGATGAGAAGAGCTCCAAACTGACCTCTTATCTGATCATCGCGCTGGTGTGTGTGTCCACCTTTTTTCTGACCTTCATCATCATCATCATGGGTGTGAGGTTTTGTCGCAGGAGAAAGCCCAGACTGTTGTTTGACGGAGCAGTCGCCATCCCCAGCGCTTATCTTCCTCCTAATTACGCAGATGTTGACGGCACAGGAACTTTACGCAGCGCTTACAATTATGACGCCTACCTGACAACAGGGTCTCGAACCAGTGACTTTAAGTTTGTGTCATCTTACAATGACAACACACTGCCTGCTGACCAGACTCTGAGGAAAAGTCCAACAGACTTTGCTGACGTTTTTGGAGACTGTGATGAATCTCCTGAGGTAAGACAATCAAACACATCAACTTGTATTTTCGATCAGAAGAACATGCATCCATGTTTTTCTGGCTTTTTTTGTGGAATTAAATTTTCATTTTTTCTCAATATTGTCCAAGAGTTGGTATATGCTGGATACATCATTGTTGCCATCACTTAAAACAAATCACAATTTTTGAACGGGAAGGCAGGCATGTGGCTGATGAAGCTGTCTCGAGTTCATATTTTTATCACTCATGCTGCTCTTTTTCGATGCTTGCGTCATCTTTATGACAGTTATTGCCTAATTTTTTACAGACAAGAGTGACAGACAAGTGAAATATGGCCTTAAAGTTGAAAACCCTTAATTTGTTGATAGTTTCCCTGATTTTGTTTTGTAAATGTATTGAAGATGAACCTTTGAATCATGTAGCTTTTGTTTTCAGGACTTTTAGCTCTGAATAAGATTGTTCAGAAATATGATACGTGTGCACTGTTACCTGGTTCTGATGGGGCTTTCTAAATTGTATTGTTATGGATAACACATATAAACGTAATTTTCTAAATGTCATAAATCAGGATCAGTCCGTGTCCTGGTCTTGCGAAACTTTTATACTTTTGAGTCTTCTGCCAAAAATCATTTTCTCATTGTTAATTCAGAAGTAACCCATAGTTAATTAATTATGTTAGTCAATACTTTCTCTCTGTATTTCTGGTCTCACTCCCATAATCACCATCCCTCAAAGTTGTAGCTGTTGCACAAAGGAATTGCTTGACAATAGGCAAGGCAGGCAACTGCTTGGGGCCCCAGGCCAGTTGGGGGCCTCAAACGGCTGACAAACTTTAAAGCACAGCCGTGGCTCGAAATCTACCCCATGTGGGTTCCATCTTATATCACTCACTCTTGATGCCATGCTAAGCATCACGTCCATTATTGCTGTGAAAACTAAAATTTGCCAATGAAAGAAAATTAAGAGGAATTAAAAGGAAAACAATATCTAACGCTGGTTGGAGGGGCCCCCAATGAATTATAGCCTTGGTCCCCAAATACCCTAGAATCGCAACTGCTGTTGCATTCTTACCTCATGAATATGCTCTTGGTATTTGTAGTGCAGTATTTTGCATTTTGCAATCAATTCTTGCTTCCTTTCGTCCCCAAACTTGTTGAATATTATAGACACATAGGACCCTTTGCCCCGTTTGAAAGTTGTTGAGAGAAATTGTGTCCTACAGTTAAATCATCTGATCTGGTTCTGCACTTACGCAATTGTTTTTCTGACCTCATTGTTTCTCACTTGTAGCTTATGAGATGTCAGTGAGAAGAATTTCCTGTAAGTCTGAAATCAATCCTAACTTCATTAACACTTTTTTTGGGCAGTTTCTTTAAGTACAAATATTATTACTCAATACTTAAATGGTTTCTTGGAAAAATGAATACTTTTATTTTAGATGTGACCTTTAATGTTTAATCCCCTGACATATCTCAACTCAACTTCATATAGTTTCACTGTGACATTAACGTACGCCGTGTACACTGTTGTTTATAATTGTGCATTTTATGCGACTTGCTACAAGTGAAAGTATGCAATTCATCTAGGAGACTCACGATGTCGCTGTTCACCAGCAGTAGTACATACTGTGTCAACATCCACCCACTGCTGTCGACGCGTATGAGACTGAAGGTGCTGCAATTGATAGTCCAGTGAGTCAGAAGCTCGGTCTATGGTGGTATTGGTTTAAGTCCTTTATTTTTTGGCTCTATTCCTGTACTCGGACCAGGAAAGTGTTACTGTTTCGGATCGTTGTAATGATGGCTTTCACGGGACTGACACCACCAAGCTGGGCTGTTGGTTTACTGCTCTTTTCCTTGCATTTTTCTTATGGAGATATAAGCTATTCTTTTCCTGAGGAGATGAAAAGCGGATCCGTGATCGGAAATATCGCCAAAGATTTGGGTCTCGACACGAGCAGGCTATCCGCTCGAAAGGCTCGTGTAGACACCGAAGAGGGCAACAAACGTTACTGTAACATAAACCTCCGTAACGGGGACCTGAGTGTTGTCGAGAGGATCGACCGAGAAGGCCTTTGTGGAGACAAAGCATCCTGCGTCTTAAAACAAGAGCTCATGTTAGAGAATCCGTTAGAATTGCATCGAATTAGTCTACATGTGCAGGATATAAACGATAACTCTCCGCAGTTTAATAACGAATTAATCGAGATAGATATAAGTGAATCAGCAGTTAAGGGAGCTCGTTTTCCCATTGAAGAAGCACATGATGCGGATGTAGGCAAATATTCAGTCCAGACCTACAGTCTCCAGAAGAATGAACATTTTATTTTGGGCGTTGGAACACATTCTGTGGAGCTTGTCCTTAACCAAGAGCTTGACCGCGAAAAATTAAAAGAAATCAATGTACTTCTTACAGCTTTGGATGGAGGCTCTCCTCAGAAATCAGGTACAGTAGTTATTCACGTCACTGTCCTAGATGCTAACGATAACGTACCAGTGTTCAGCCAGACCGTTTATAAAGCCAGTCTGCCTGAAAACTCTCCGCTGGGTACAGTTGTTCTGACAGTGAGTGCTACTGATGCAGATGAGGGATTGAATGGAGATGTTACATATGATTTTGGACACATTTCAGAAGATATGAAATCAATCTTTAGCATAGATCACAAGACAGGTGAAATGAAATTGACAGCAACAATTGATTTTGAAACTGCATCATCATATGAACTGCGCGTCACAGCAAAAGATGGTTTGGGATTGACCTCCTATGCCAAAGTCATTATAGATGTTACTGATATAAACGACAATGCTCCGGTTATATATCTGAAATCACTGACTAACCCCATACCTGAGAACGTGTCACCTGGTACAGAGGTGGGCATCATTAATGTGCAGGATAGAGACTCTGAGACTAACAGACAGGTCCGCTGCTCCATTCAGCAAAATGTCCCTTTTAAGTTGGTTCCTTCTATTAAAAACTATTATTCTGTGGTGAGCACAGGACAACTGGACCGTGAACTAGTGTCTGATTACAACATTACAATCACTGCCACTGACGAGGGCTCTCCACCTCTGTCCTCCTCTAAAACTGTTCAGTTATCTGTAGCAGACATCAACGACAACCCACCTGTGTTTGAGGAACAGTCGTACAGCGCATATGTGAGTGAAAATAACAAACCTGGCTCCACTTTATGTTCCGTTAGTGCTCGAGACCCCGACTGGAGACAGAACGGTACAGTGATTTATTCTCTGTTATCCGGTGAGGTGAACGGTGCCCCGGTGTCCTCCTATGTGTCTGTGAACGGAGACACGGGGGTGATCCACGCTGTGAGGTCGTTTGATTATGAACAGTTCAGGAGCTTTAAAGTGCACGTAATGGCCAGAGACAACGGTTCTCCTCCACTCAGCAGCAACGTGACCGTGAGTGTGTTCATATCGGATGTGAATGATAACTCTCCTCAGATACTGTACCCCGCTCCGGAGGGCAACTCCTTCATGACCGAGCTGGTCCCCAAAGCTGCACACGGAGGCTCTCTGGTGTCCAAAGTGATAGCGGTGGACGCGGACTCCGGACAGAACGCCTGGCTGTCCTATTATATAGTGAAATCCACTGATCCGGGACTTTTCACTATTGGTGTCCACAGCGGAGAGATCAGGACCCAGCGGGACATTTCTGAGTCTGACAGCATGAAACAGAACCTTATTGTGGCAGTGAAAGATAACGGACAGCCCTCTCTGTCTGCCACCTGTTCCATGTATTTACTGATTTCTGATAACTTGGCTGAGGTGCCAGAACTGAAGGATATTTCTTATGATGAGAAGAGCTCCAAACTGACCTCTTATCTGATCATCGCGCTGGTGTGCGTGTCCACCTTTTTTCTGACCTTCATCATCATCATCATGGGTGTGAGGTTTTGTCGCAGGAGAAAGCCCAGACTGTTGTTTGACGGAGCAGTCGCCATCCCCAGCGCTTATCTTCCTCCTAATTACGCAGATGTTGACGGCACAGGGACTTTACGCAGCGCTTACAATTATGACGCCTACCTGACGACAGGGTCTCGAACCAGTGACTTTAAGTTTGTGTCATCTTACAATGACAACACACTGCCTGCTGACCAGACTCTGAGGAAAAGTCCTACAGACTTTGCTGATGTTTTTGGAGACTGTGATGACTCTCTTGAGGTAGGAACATGAGGCAATTATCGCTAGATCTCTTGCAACAGCAATCATTCCATTTTAAGATTAAGTATCACCAGATTACTTTCAGGTTAATTTGGTTAAGAGTTTTCAAGAACTTTGTGTGTCCTTTATTTTTTACATTGAATCTGAACGTTCTCTTAAACTCCATTGGGTTACCATTTTTCATGTTTTTTTCCCCCGTGGGAACATTGGAGCTTTCTGGTTATAACTGTAGGATGTAACAATCAGTTTGGTCTCTTTTGTGTCATTATTCTTGACAGTTTAATTTGATATAACACAGATAGTCTTGTATGTTTTAAGTTTCTTTGGTCTTCTAAAGGTAGAGTTAAATTCCCTTGACTTCAAGGTCTTATGGGTTGGGATTTTCTTTCATTCCCTTAATTGAGTAGTGTTTATTTGAACATATAAATGATCTTTGATGTCCTTTTAAAGTTAGGTTATTGACTATTTTTGTTGTGTTTGGAGGAAATGTCGTTCCAGTAGTTTTATTCTACTTTGTTGGTTAGTTTTTTATGGTTTAAAGATTCATATTTCCTTTTGCTATGCTGCAAACGTGTTCCATATTTCAGTCTGACTGTCAATTTCTCTTGAAATCTGAGGGTATTTTTATTAATTTAATCTACAATTTTGAATTGTTTTTTCAATGATGGACCAAGCTGGGGGTATTTAGCCGTGATGCAGTGTGTGTTTTATATTGAATACCAATTTTATTTTTTATGTTGAACATGTTGTTTTTAAATCAATTTTACTTCTACATTCTCATTACTCCTAATAATTCTGTCCCTTGTAATCTTTACTTCAAACATCAAGGCGTATGCTTTATATGTGATTATTACTTTACATTTCAAGTTAGGTCTTAAATAAGTGCACATTTCTGGCTTGTTTTGGTATTTCTGTTTACTCTTTACTGATTGAGCCATTGTTGTGTCTTGAGTAGAGCTGAATGTAGTTTTCTTTGCCTCTGTCCTTGGTGCTGAAATGAAACGTTGCTCCCTGGATGAATTTTCAGGGTAAAAATAACGTTTGTTGTTATTGTTTTTTACTTTGGATTATGAATAGTCTTTGTTGTGTTTTAGACTGTAACTCTTTTTATCTGCAGAAATTTGCTATACCTTGGCTTATATGAACATTACTCGTCAAAATGAATTTCTTTAGGGAAATAATAATATAATGTGAAACTGGAAGAATCTGTCTTTTCAGTCATTAAAACTTTCATTGCATCCTAATACCATAAATATTAATAAATGTATAGGTCCCCATAGGTGTAATTTCATAAGGTTCAATTCCACTGAGATGGAGATTTCACATTTTGGATTTCAAAAGGGAATTATTCATATAAGTGGTGGATGTGTGCACTCATTTTCTATGACAACAGCTACTCAGATGTTTCATTTTATTTTGTTAACCTAATATTTATTTTTCCATTTATCATTTCGAAATTTGGCTGCATTTTATTTGTTTTTAAAAACATTGTATTAACAGCTAACATCAGCTATTTAACAACTTGAAACATTTATATACACATTTTTCTTTCTTTTGGCAGAGATTCATGATTATAATTTGTATTACACGTGGATGAACATAAACTAACAGCAGTAAATTATTTTTGCTGTCTTTTATGCATTTTACTCCACATATCCAACGTCATGTTTGAAACAATTGAATTGTTTTGAACAGTATCTGAAATTTTGACAGAAAGATAAATTGAAAGATGGACCAGTGTGGGAGTTTGTCTCCCAGAAGTGATATACTACAGGACAAAACTTTCTAAAGTAACTTATATAAGATTTGGTCATTTGGAACAAAACAGAAACAGTCTCTTGTCATGTTTACCATTAACGTTTTTTTCCCTTTCTTTCGTTCTTTTATTTTTTAAGTTTTCACCTTGAAATGCTTAGACTATATTCATTTAATTCGTTTAAATGCACTTGCAGAGTACAAACATCTCACGTTTAAGATATGAAAGACAATCTCTTACAAATTCTTCTCGGCATTATATGATAGCTTTTTAAACTTTATTCTCAAACAGTTTGGTCAGTGTATCTGAAAGTGGATTTCAAAATAAACTGCTATGTTTAAGTCGTACTCACGGTGTCACTATAGACCAGCAAAGGAGTCAGATGTTCAGGCTGCTTTGCACACCACCCACTTATTCGATCGACCATCCCTGTGGTCTTTGTAGCCTTCAGTACCGACTACAAATGCTTGGACGGCACAACAATAACCTAATTTAATGCTCTAAACCACCGTGTAGTAACGGGAATATTAGGTCTATAAGGATGATGTTTGAACGGGGCTTTCTTCAGAGCTCCGTCTTTGTCGTTTTCTTTGTTGTGGTGCATTACACACACGGAGACCTGAGCTATTCTGTACAGGAGGAGCTGAAGCGCGGATCTGTTATCGGAAATATCGCCAAGGATCTGGGCCTTGAGGTGGGCAGACTGTCTGCTCGTAAAGCTCGTATTGACATGGAGGGCAACGACAAACAATACTGCGGGGTGAACCTTCGTAACGGAGACTTGTACGTTACTGAAAGGATTGACCGGGAGGAGCATTGTGGGGAAAAGCCTTCTTGTGTTCTCAAATTCGACTTGGTCTTAGAGAATCCATTGGAGTTACACCGGCTGTCTCTGCAGGTGCAGGATGTCAACGACAATGCACCAATTTTCCCGAAGGATATTATAAAGCTAGAAATCACAGAATCAGCTGACAAAGGAGCCAAGTATCGTATTAATGCAGCACAAGATGCAGATATAGGCACGAACTCAGTTGATAGCTACATTTTGCAACAAAATCCTCACTTTGTGTTCAAAATTAAGACGACAAGTGCTGGCAGTAAATACGGTGAGTTAGTTTTGGATAAGGAATTAGACCGAGAGGAGCAGCAGGAAATGAAATTACTGCTCACAGCTGTGGATGGAGGCTCTCCTCAAAGATCCGGGACTGTAGTCATACACGTCATTGTACTTGATGCTAATGATAACGCCCCAGTGTTCACTGAGACCGTATATACGGCAACGTTAGCGGAAAACTCCCTTATCAATACCCCAGTTATCACTGTAAGCGCATCTGACGCTGACGAAGGTGTAAACGGAGAGGTAACATATGAATTTAGTCGAATATCTGATAAATCACAAACGCTTTTTTCACTAGACGAGAAAACTGGAGTTATCGGTGTAGCTGGTACCATCGATTATGAAGAGGGAGCAAAATATGAAGTTTTTGTTGAGGCCAAAGATGGCTATGGTCTTTCTTCAGAAGCAAAAGTGATTATTGATGTCACTGATGTGAATGATAATGCCCCGCTGATTTATCTGAAGTCACTGACTAACCCCATACCTGAGAACGTGTCACCTGGTACAGAGGTGGGCATCATTAACGTGCAGGATAGAGACTCTGAGACTAACAGACAAGTCCGCTGCTCCATTCAGCAAAATGTCCCTTTTAAGTTGGTTCCTTCTATTAAAAACTATTATTCTGTGGTGAGCACAGGACAACTGGACCGTGAACTAGTGTCTGATTACAACATTACAATCACTGCCACTGACGAGGGCTCTCCACCTCTGTCCTCCTCTAAAACTGTTCAGTTATCTGTAGCAGACATCAACGACAACCCACCTGTGTTTGAGGAACAGTCGTACAGCGCATATGTGAGTGAAAATAACAAACCTGGCTCCACTTTATGTTCCGTTAGTGCTCGAGACCCCGACTGGAGACAGAACGGTACAGTTGTTTATTCTCTGTTATCCGGTGAGGTGAACGGTGCCCCGGTGTCCTCCTATGTGTCTGTGAACGGAGACACGGGGGTGATCCACGCTGTGAGGTCGTTTGATTATGAACAGTTCAGGAACTTTAAAGTGCACGTGATGGCCAGAGACAACGGTTCTCCTCCGCTCAGCAGCAACGTGACCGTGAGTGTGTTCATATCGGATGTGAATGACAACTCTCCTCAGATACTGTACCCCGCCCCGGAGGGCAACTCCTTCATGACCGAGCTGGTCCCCAAAGCTGCACACGGAGGCTCTCTGGTGTCCAAAGTGATAGCGGTGGACGCGGACTCCGGACAGAACGCCTGGCTGTCCTATCATATAGTGAAATCCACTGATCCGGGACTTTTCACTATTGGTGTCCACAGCGGAGAGATCAGAACCCAGCGCGACATTTCTGAGTCTGACAGCATGAAACAGAACCTTATTGTGTCAGTGAAAGATAACGGACAGCCCTCTCTGTCTGCCACCTGTTCCATGTATTTACTGATTTCTGATAACTTGGCTGAGGTGCCAGAACTGAAGGACATTTCTTATGATGAGAAGAGCTCCAAACTGACCTCTTATCTGATCATCGCGCTGGTGTGCGTGTCCACCTTTTTTCTGACCTTCATCATCATCATCATGGGTGTGAGGTTTTGTCGCAGGAGAAAGCCCAGACTGTTGTTTGACGGAGCAGTCGCCATCCCCAGCGCTTATCTTCCTCCTAATTACGCAGATGTTGACGGCACAGGGACTTTACGCAGCGCTTACAATTATGACGCCTACCTGACGACAGGGTCTCGAACCAGTGACTTTAAGTTTGTGTCATCTTACAATGACAACACACTGCCTGCTGACCAGACTCTGAGGAAAAGTCCTACAGACTTTGCTGATGTTTTTGGAGACTGTGATGATTCTCCTGAGGTAGGAACCTACGTCAACTGACAACTTTTGCTTAATGTCTTTTTGAAGCACTCCTCATTGTTTCTTTCGACTTTTTTACTCTTGATTTCGTTGTGTTGTTGTGTTGTGACAGTAGTTCATTCGAATTGATATGTAGGAAGTTAAAAACAACAAGTTAAGGTGGTCCTTGAACAACTTAGATTACAGCTTTCTCTGGTATAATTGTTGTTGATCTGTTTTGACTTTAACAAATTTCCCTGAACTTCAAAGCCTTTCTAAATATATATTTTGGTGAAATACACCTCTATTCATGCCCACCCCACTATCTCTTCTCTCTCTCCTATTTGTAACATGCACACACGAGTACCATACACACACACTTGAAGGGATGAAATCCTTTGAAATATTATACAGTTATTTTCTTGGCATTAAAATCACAAGTTGGACAGTAATATATTTTGCTCTGACGTTACATGAATGTCTCTTGACTTTTGCGTTGCCAT
The DNA here is from genome assembly GCF_963584025.1 of Labrus mixtus. Lineage (NCBI taxonomy): Eukaryota > Metazoa > Chordata > Actinopteri > Labriformes > Labridae > Labrus > Labrus mixtus. The sequence continues at coordinate 10,875,008 of NC_083621.1, read as the reverse complement.
TCAATGTTCAGTAAGTTTAGCTGTCCATGGTGCTGAAATCCATTTGATGTGGTCATACAGTTTTGAGCTGGTAAACCTCTGTGGTTTCAGTTTTTGTTTCTGCTGTTGCTTTCCCTTTCGCTGAATATATTTTCCTAAATACCTTTAACCCAACTAAAGCAAGAGGAAACCTTAACGGTATGGTCTTGCGTGAAGTACTTTTAATTTCCTTGTTGCTGAAATGTTCCATATTAGTTAACTTCACTTGCTCTACTTTTTCCTTGGTCCTGAATCTTTTGGATTTGCTTATTACTTTTTGAGATAGTTCACTTCTCTTCTAAACCTACTCCTCACAATTTTCACATTTGGTGTCAGTGAATTTGTTAGTTTATAGATTTCAATAAAAAAAGTCATTTTTTTCATTTGGCTTGTGTTCCCAAAATGTGTATATCGTTGGCCTATTCTGGTGTCATTGGAAGTTTCTCTTTTGGATTCATGATCGCTAGAATTTGATCACTGCTTTCTTTTAATCGAATGCGGATTAGAACAATATGAAATTATTAAAAATGGAGCCTAAGTATTAATTGTGTTGTTTCAGTGATGCACCGCTTGCCGAGATAGTCCATGTCCATATGTATTTTTGGAAATGCCTTTTGGTTAAATAAGTCTTGATGTCCCTCACATGATTTGGGTGTTTTTGTTGATTGCGTAGAATAAGCAAACATGTTGCCTCAGATAACTTCAAATAAAGTTCTGGTTTATGAGTTAGAGCTATAGAATTTTGTTTTTCATCACGTTTCGTCCAAGCATACCTTCACTTGTGTTAGAAGATTGGCCTTCTCCTGACTTAACAGAATCCCTACAATAATCAAGCTATATGTGTCTATGAATATAGTGCATTTAGGGTGAGCACATCCTATTTATGTATGTGATTGAAAACGCACAACAGATATATTTGGAGTCTTAAACGGCCATTTCCGACACGACGTTTGCACAATTCTTTTTTATATTAATATACAAGCAGAAAAATATACACTTCTGAATATACAATGAAAAAAACTTCTCCAAATTCATGTTATACCTCACAAATACTCATGGTGTCAGTGTATACCAGCAAACGAAAGGGCACAGTCATTCTCCACCCTTCTGTCTCAACGAATTCAAAGCCTGACTCTGCTCTCGTACCGCAGTTGACGAAACCCGCTTTGTGTTGGACTGCTATGTGTCTTTTTTATTTGCTGGATTAAAAAGCGAATCCGACGTTGATCTAATTTGAGCTGTAGTTAAACGTCTTAGATGTGTATGGTCTTCCTCGCAGTAACAATGGGATACAGCAGTTCTGTGCTGCGTTACGGCCTTGCTGTTATTTTGTTCGTCCTCCACCCCGTCTATGGAGACGTGAGTTACTCTATCCCGGAGGAAATGAAACGTGGATCTGTAATTGGAAATATCGCGAAGGATCTGGGACTTGAATCTGGCACACTGTCTGCTCGAAAGGCTCGCATTGACACCGAGGATAACAGTGTGAAGTACTGCGGGGTGAATTTCAATACAGGAGACTTGATCGTACACGAAAGGATTGACAGAGAAGGGCTTTGTGCGAAACGAGCATCGTGTGTTCTGAAACAGGAACTCGTTTTGGAAAATCCTTTAGAAGTGCACCGTATTACTATCCGCGTTCAAGATATCAACGACAATTCACCTCAGTTCAAAGAAGAGTCCCTTACATTTGAAATCCGTGAAAGTGCAGATAAGGGTGCACGTTTTCTTTTGGACGAGTCACACGATGGAGATATTGGAGAAAATGCTGTTCAAGGATACTCTTTACAGCAGAATGAGCATTTCAAATTAAATGTCAAGACAAAGGGCAGTGGACGTAAATATGGTGAATTAGTTTTGGATAAAGAATTAGACAGAGAGGACAAAAGAGAGCTCATGTTGTTGCTTACCGCATTTGATGGAGGCACTCCCCGGAGATCAGGGACTGTAGTCATACATGTCATTGTACTGGATGCTAATGATAATGTACCAGTGTTCAGTCAGACTGTTTATAAAGCCAGTCTTCCTGAAAACTCTCCTTTAGACACATTGTTAATCACAGTCAGTGCTACTGATGCAGACGAAGGTTTAAATGGTGAAATAACTTATGGATTTGATGATGTTTCAGATGACAACCAAGTTTTCTGCCTAAATTCTAAAACAGGAGACATTAAGGTCGCTGGATCTATTGATTATGAAAAAGAATCGTCATATGAAATGCAGATTAGCGCTAAAGATGGGTTAGGATTGGCGTCATACGCAACTTTAGTCATTGACATTACTGACATGAATGATAACGCCCCAGTGATATACCTAAAATCAGTGACTAACCCCATACCTGAGAACGTGTCACCTGGTACAGAGGTGGGCATCATTAACGTGCAGGATAGAGACTCTGAGACTAACAGACAGGTCCGTTGCTCCATTCAGCAGAATGTCCCTTTTAAGTTGGTTCCTTCTATTAAAAACTATTATTCTGTGGTGAGCACAGGACAACTGGACCGTGAACTAGTGTCTGATTACAACATTACAATCACTGCCACTGACGAGGGCTCTCCACCTCTGTCCTCCTCTAAAACTGTTCAGTTATTTGTAGCAGACATCAACGACAACCCACCTGTGTTTGAGGAACAGTCGTACAGCGCATATGTGAGTGAAAATAACAAACCTGGCTCCACTTTATGTTCCGTTAGTGCTCGAGACCCCGACTGGAGACAGAACGGTACAGTGGTTTATTCTCTGTTATCCGGTGAGGTGAACGGTGCCCCGGTGTCCTCCTATGTGTCTGTGAACGGAGACACGGGGGTGATCCACGCTGTGAGGTCGTTTGATTATGAACAGTTCAGGAGCTTTAAGGTGCACGTGATGGCCAGAGACAACGGTTCTCCTCCGCTCAGCAGCAACGTGACCGTGAGTGTGTTCATATCGGATATGAATGACAACTCTCCTCAGATACTGTACCCCGCCCCGGAGGGCAACTCCTTCATGACCGAGCTGGTCCCCAAAGCTGCACACGGAGGCTCTCTGGTGTCCAAAGTGATAGCGGTGGACGCGGACTCCGGACAGAACGCCTGGCTGTCCTATCATATAGTGAAATCCACTGATCCGGGACTTTTCACTATTGGTGTCCACAGCGGAGAGCTCAGGACCCAGCGGGACATTTCTGAGTCTGACAGCATGAAACAGAACCTTATTGTGTCAGTGAAAGATAACGGACAGCCCTCTCTGTCTGCCACCTGTTCCATGTATTTACTGATTTCTGATAACTTGGCTGAGGTTCCAGAACTGAAGGACATTTCTTATGATGAGAAGAACTCCAAACTGACCTCTTATCTGATCATCGCGCTAGTGTGTGTGTCCACCTTTTTTCTGACCTTCATCATCATCATCATGGGTGTGAGGTTTTGTCGCAGGAGAAAGCCCAGACTGTTGTTTGACGGAGCAGTCGCCATCCCCAGCGCTTATCTTCCTCCTAATTACGCTGATGTTGACGGCACAGGAACTTTACGCAGCGCTTACAATTATGACGCCTACCTGACAACAGGGTCTCGAACCAGTGACTTTAAGTTTGTGTCATCTTACAATGACAACACACTGCCTGCTGACCAGACTCTGAGGAAAAGTCCTACAGACTTTGCTGATGTTTTTGGAGACTGTGATGACTCTCCTGAGGTAGGACATTTGCGAATCATAACTTAGCCCATCTTTTTTCAGTAATGTGGTTAATAACTTGTAGTGATAAGACTGTGACGATTTTCCTGAGGTAGGATCCTGTTACAAATGACATCTTGCTTTCAAAGTATTTTTGAAGCATTGTTTATTTTGACTTGTTCAGTATAATTTGTTGTTGTTGTTTATTTGTTGTTATTTAAAGCGTTTTGCCCAAACACAACACTTTTAAAAATTATTAAGTTTCCTGTTTTAATTAAACTTTTTTTTGTGGCTTCAGTTTGATTTGTAATTAATCTAAGTTTGTTTCCTCTAAAAATAAAGTCGGTTACGTAATATTAATTTCCGCTTTACCTCTTACAATTTTTTATCAGTTCTTTCTGTATAATGTGACCTCTAATAATCACAGCCGTTATAGTTGATGTCTTCTTTTCAAGATTTCCTTTTTAAGACCGGCCGGTTGGAGATACATTTTAGTCACATCACAACTTTTTATCCCGATTAGTCCCATCCACAAAAGACGCAGATAAAAATAGATATTTTACCTCCCTAAACAGTTCTGTTAATTTGTACTGTCAAATACTTGGCATGTTTGAAATAATGATGTTCTAATTTGTTATTTTAAAACTATTATTCCCTCAACGTTTGTTTGTTTTCGCATGACAATGTAAATTAAGTGTCACTGTCCTTGGTGCTGAATTCCGTCTGATCTTGTGGAACATTTTTGATACATCTTACGTCTGTCTCTTTGGCTGCTGTTGTCCCCTTTGCTTCATTGCTTATGTAATATCTTCCCATTGAACTTTATAGAGGCTTGTCGGTCCTTGGTGTTGAACTCTTCTGAGTTTCTGATGCTTTGACGGTAATGTTTACCTCTGTTTTTCATGAAATCATCATCCGTACCGCTTCTGTGATTTTTGTCTCATTAAATGTGTTATACATTGTCTTCTGGATCAGTTGTTTTTTAGTCGTTTGTTTTCAGCTCTGCCAGATGAGGTGTCGTTTCTGTAATCTGGTTTGTAAATGTATCCATTTAAACGATACTCACAGTTTTTTTGAAGTTGGACTGCATATATCAATATGAGGAAATTGAAACTTTACAATGTGTTCTTCGAGTGGAAGCTCGTGGGTTAAGATTTACTATGTATGGGAAAAGGTGATTTGTGACATAGTGACAGATGCTTTAGTGGTTGATTTATAAGCCATGCAGTCCCTCACATGAAGTCAGTGTATTTCGCGATGAAGTATCACTGAATAGTAGTAAATGCTGCATTTTATTTATAAAGTTAATCACAGCATTTTTATTGGAAATCCAAAGCAGTCAATGTTTGTCTTTCCGACACATAGTTGGAAAAACTATTTTTGTTTATATGGAGAATGAAATATGTCTTCCCGAAACATTCGAATAAATTAATTTCTCAATCTCGCTGTTATACCTACATATATACTCATGGTGTCAGTGTATACTAGCAAACGAGAAGGCACAGTCATTCCCCACCCTTCTGTCTCATCGATTGCAAAGCTTCACTCTGCTTTTGTACCGCAGTTGCAAAACCCGCTTTGTGTTGGACTGGTGTGTTTTTTATTGCTCAAAGAAATATTTGTTGATATATTTTGATCTGCAGTCAAGGATTATTATTTGTGGTTGATCTTTCTGGCAGTAACAATGGGATACAGCAGCTTGACGCTGCATGTTGGCTTTGCTGTTATTTTTCTGGCCCTCCTCGTCTATGGAGACGTGAGCTACTCTATCCCGGAGGAAATGAAACGTGGATCTGTAATTGGAAATATCGCGAAGGATCTGGGACTTGAATCTGGCACACTGTCTGCTCGCAAGGCTCGCATTGACACCGAGGATAACAGTGTTAAGTACTGCGGGGTGAATCTCAATACAGGAGACTTGATCGTACATGAAAGGATTGACAGAGAAGGGCTTTGTGCGAAACGAGCAACGTGTGTTCTGAAACAGGAACTCGTTCTGGAAAATCCTTTAGAAGTGCACCGTATTAATATCCGTGTTCAAGATATCAACGACAATTCACCCCAATTTACAGATGATTCACTTAGAATTGAAATTCAGGAATCAGCAGACAAGGGTGCACGTTTTCTCCTTGGAGAGGCACACGATGGAGACATCGGAGAAAATGCTGTTCAGGGCTATACTCTTCAGCAGAATGATCATTTTAATTTAAATATAAACACGAAATCAGGGGATCGAAAGTACTGTGAATTAGTTTTAGACAAAGAATTAGACAGAGAAGAAAAAAGAGAGCTCATGTTGTTGCTTACCGCATTTGATGGAGGTTCTCCTCGGAGATCAGGGACTGTAGTCATACATGTCACTGTACTGGATGCTAATGATAATGTACCAGTGTTCAGTCAGACCGTTTATAAAGCCAGTCTTCCTGAAAACTCTCCTTTAGACACATTGGTAATCACAGTCAGTGCTACTGATGCCGACGAGGGTTTAAATAGTGAAATAACTTATGGATTTGATCATGTTTCAGATGAAAAGAACAACGTTTTTTCTTTAGATCCTAAATCGGGAGAGGTGAGAGTAGCTGTAGCAATTGATTATGAAAAAGAGTCTTCCTATGAAGTGCAGATAAGCGCCAAAGATGGTCTTGGATTAGTTTCATACGCGACGTTGATAATAGATGTTACGGACATAAACGACAACGCTCCGGTTATATATCTGAAATCACTGACTAACCCCATACCTGAGAACGTGTCACCTGGTACAGAGGTGGGTATCATTAATGTGCAGGATAGAGACTCTGAGACGAACAGACAGGTCCGCTGCTCCATTCAGCAGAATGTCCCTTTTAAGTTGGTTCCTTCTATTAAAAACTATTATTCTGTGGTGAGCACAGGACAACTGGACCGTGAACTAGTGTCTGATTACAACATTACAATCACTGCCACTGACGAGGGCTCTCCACCTCTGTCCTCCTCTAAAACTGTTCAGTTATCTGTAGCAGACATCAACGACAACCCACCTGTGTTTGAGGAACAGTCGTACAGCGCATATGTGAGTGAAAATAACAAACCTGGCTCCACTTTATGTTCCGTTAGTGCTCGAGACCCCGACTGGAGACAGAACGGTACAGTGGTTTATTCTCTATTATCCGGTGAGGTGAACGGTGCCCCGGTGTCCTCCTATGTGTCTGTGAACGGAGACACGGGGGTGATCCACGCTGTGAGGTCGTTTGATTATGAACAGTTCAGGAACTTTAAGGTGCACGTGATGGCCAGAGACAACGGTTCTCCTCCGCTCAGCAGCAACGTGACCGTGAGTGTGTTCATATCGGATGTGAATGACAACTCTCCTCAGATACTGTACCCCGCCCCGGAGGGCAACTCCTTCATGACCGAGCTGGTCCCCAAAGCTGCACACGGAGGCTCTCTGGTGTCCAAAGTGATAGCGGTGGACGCGGACTCTGGACAGAACGCCTGGCTGTCCTATCAGATAGTGAAATCCACTGATCCGGGACTTTTCACTATTGGTGTCCACAGCGGAGAGATCAGGACCCAGCGGGACATTTCTGAGTCTGACAGCATGAAACAGAACCTCATTGTGTCAGTGAAAGATAACGGACAGCCCTCTCTGTCTGCCACCTGTTCCATGTATTTACTGATTTCTGATAACTTGGCTGAGGTTCCAGAACTGAAGGACATTTCTTATGATGAGAAGAACTCCAAACTGACCTCTTATCTGATCATCGCGCTGGTGTGTGTGTCTACCTTTTTTCTGACCTTCATCATCATCATCATGGGTGTGAGGTTTTGTCACAGGAGAAAGCCCAGACTGTTGTTTGACGGAGCAGTCGCCATCCCCAGCGCTTATCTTCCTCCTAACTACGCAGATGTTGACGGCACAGGGACTTTACGCAGCGCTTACAATTATGACGCCTACCTGACAACAGGGTCTCGAACCAGTGACTTTAAGTTTGTGTCATCTTACAATGACAACACACTGCCTGCTGACCAGACTCTGAGGAAAAGTCCTACAGACTTTGCTGATGTTTTTGGAGACTGTGATGATTCTCCTGAGGTAGGAACCTACTTCAACTGACAACTTTTGCTTAATATCTTTTTGAAGCACTCCTCATTGTTTCTTTCGACTTTTTTACTCTTGATTTCGTTGTGTTGTTGTGTTGTGACAGTAGTTCATTTCGAATTGATATGTAGGAAGTTAAAAACAACAAGTTAAGGTGGTCCTTAAGCAACGTAGATTACAGCTTTCTCTTGTATAATTGTTGTTGATCTGCTTTGACTTCAACAAATTTGCCTGAACATCAAAGCCTTTTTAAATATATATTCTGTTCAAATACACCTCTATTCATGCCCACCCCACTATCTCTTCTCTCTCTCATATTTGTAACATGCACACACGTGCACCATACACACACACTTGAAGGGATGAAATCCTTTGAAATATTATACAGTCATTTTCTTGGCATTAAAATCACAAGTTGGACAGTAATGTATTTTGCTCTGACGTTACATGAATGTCTCTTGACTTTTGCGTTGCCATTTCAATGTTCAGTAAGTTGAGCTGTCCGTGGTGCTGAAATTCATTTGATATTGTCATACAGTTTTGAGCTGGTAAACCTCTGTGGTTTCAGTTGTTGTTACTGTTGTTGCTTTCCCTTTTGCTAAATATATTTTCCTAAATACCTTTAACCCAACTAAAGCAAGAGGAAACCTTAACGGTATGGTCTTGCGTGAAGCACTTGGAATTTCCTTGTTGCTGTAATTTTTCATATTAGTAAACTTGACTTGCCTTGCCCTACTTTTTCCTTGGTCCTGAATCTTTTGGATTTGCTTATTACTTTTTAAGATGATTCACTTCTGCTTTTAACTAACTCCTCCCCATTTTCACATTTGGTCTCAGTGAATGTGTTATTTTATAGATTTTTTGAAAAAGTCTATTTTTTAATATGTCTTGTGTTCCCAACATGTGTACATCGTTGCCCTATTATGGTGTCATTGAAAGTTTCTCCTCTGGATTGATAATCGTTAGAATTTGATCACTGCTTTTTTTTAATCGGATTCGGACTAGAACAATATGAAATGATTAAAAATGGAGCCTATGTCTTAATTGTGTTGTTTCAGTGATGCACCGCTTGCCAAATAGGCCAAGTATGTGTGTGTATTTGTGGAAATGCCTTTGAGTTAAATAAGTCTTGATGTCCCTCACATGATTTGGGTGTTTTTGTTGATTGTGTAGAATAAGCAAACATGCTGCCTTATATAATTTTCAAATAAAGTTCTGGTTTATGAGTTAGAGCTATAGAATTTTGTTTTTCATCACGTTTCGTCCAAGCATACCTTCACTTGTGTTAGAAGATTGGCCTTCTCCTGACTTAACAGAATCCCTACAATAATCAAGCTATATGTGTCTATGAATACAATGCATTTAGTGTGAGCACATCCTATTTATGTATGTGATTGAAAACGCACAACAGATATATTTGGAGTCTTAAACGGCCATTTCCGACACGACGTTTGCACAATTATTTTTTATGTTCATATACAAGCAGAAAAATATACACTTCTGAATATACAAAGAAAAAAACTTCTACAAATTAATGTTATACCTCACAAATACTCATGGTGTCAGTGTATACTAGCAAACGAAAGGGCACAGTCATTCTCCACCCTTCTGTCTCAACGAATTCAAAGCCTGACTCTGCTGTCGTACCGCAGTTGACGAAACCTACTTTGTGTTGGACTGCTATGTGTCTTTTTTATTTGCTGGATTAAAAAGCGAATCCGACGTTGATCTAATTTGAGCTGTAGTTAAACGTCTTAGATGTGTATGGTCTTCCTCGCAGTAACAATGGGATACAGCAGTTCTGTGCTGCGTTACGGCCTTGCTGTTATTTTGTTCGTCCTCCACCCCGTCTATGGAGACGTGAGCTACTCTATCCCGGAGGAAATGAAACGTGGATCTGTAATTGGAAATATTGCGAAGGATCTTGGACTTGAAACTGGCACACTGTCTGCTCGAAAGGCTCGCATTGACACCGAGGATAACAGTGTTAAGTACTGCGGGGTGAATCTCAATACAGGAGACTTGATCGTACATGAAAGGATTGACAGAGAAGGGCTTTGTGCGAAACGAGCATCGTGTGTTCTGAAACAGGAACTCGTTTTGGAAAATCCTTTAGAAGTGCACCGTATTAATATCCGCGTTCAAGATATCAACGACAATTCACCTCAGTTTAAAGAAGAGTCACTCAAGATTGAAATTCAGGAATCGGCAGATAAGGGTGCGCGTTTTCTTTTGGACGAAGCACACGATGGAGATATTGGGGAAAATGCTGTTCAAGGATACTCTTTACAGCAGAATGAGCATTTCAAATTAAATGTCAAGACAAAGGGCAGTGGACGTAAATATGGTGAATTATTTTTGGACAAAGAATTAGACAGAGAGGACAAAAGAGAGCTCATGTTATTGCTTACAGCATTTGATGGAGGCTCTCCCCGGAGATCAGGGACTGTAGTCATACATGTCATTGTACTGGATAATAATGATAATGTACCAGTGTTCAGTCAGAACCTCTATAAAGCCAGTCTTCCTGAAAACTCTCCTTTAGACACATTGTTAATCACAGTCACTGCTACTGATGCAGATGAAGGTTTAAATGGTGAAATAACTTATGGATTTGATGATGTTTCAGATGACAACCAAGTTTTCTCCCTGAATTCTAAGACAGGAGTGATTAAGGTCGCTGGATCTATTGATTATGAAAAAGAATCGTCATATGAAATGCAGATAAGCGCTAAAGATGGGTTAGGATTGGCGTCATACGCAACTTTAGTCATTGTCATTACTGACATGAATGATAACGCCCCAGTGATATATCTAAAATCAGTGACTAACCCCATACCTGAGAACGTGTCACCTGGTACAGAGGTGGGCATCATTAACGTGCAGGATAGAGACTCTGAGACTAACAGACAGGTCCGCTGCTCCATTCAGCAGAATGTCCCTTTTAAGTTGGTTCCTTCTATTAAAAACTATTATTCTGTGGTGAGCACAGGACAACTGGACCGTGAAATAGTGTCTGATTACAACATTACAATCACTGCCACTGACGAGGGCTCTCCACCTCTGTCCTCCTCTAAAACTGTTCAGTTATCTGTAGCAGACATCAACGACAACCCACCTGTGTTTGAGGAACAGTCGTACAGCGCATATGTGAGTGAAAATAACAAACCTGGCTCCACTTTATGTTCCGTTAGTGCTCGAGACCCCGACTGGAGACAGAACGGTACAGTGATTTATTCTCTGTTATCCGGTGAGGTGAACGGTGCCCCGGTGTCCTCCTATGTGTCTGTGAACGGAGACACGGGGGTGATCCACGCTGTGAGGTCGTTTGATTATGAACAGTTCAGGAGCTTTAAGGTGCACGTGATGGCCAGAGACAACGGTTCTCCTCCGCTCAGCAGCAACGTGACCGTGAGTGTGTTCATATCGGATGTGAATGATAACTCTCCTCAGATACTGTACCCCGCCCCGGAGGGAAACTCCTTCATGACCGAGCTGGTCCCCAAAGCTGCACACGGAGGCTCTCTGGTGTCCAAAGTGATAGCGGTGGACGCGGACTCCGGACAGAACGCCTGGCTGTCCTATCATATAGTGAAATCCACTGATCCTGGACTTTTCACTATTGGTGTCCACAGCGGAGAGATCAGGACCCAGCGGGACATTTCTGAGTCTGACAGCATGAAACAGAACCTTATTGTGTCAGTGAAAGATAACGGACAGCCCTCTCTGTCTGCCACCTGTTCCATGTATTTACTGATTTCTGATAACTTGGCTGAGGTGCCAGAACTGAAGGACATTTCTTATGATGAGAAGAGCTCCAAACTGACCTCTTATCTGATCATCGCGCTGGTGTGTGTGTCCACCTTTTTTCTGACCTTCATCATCATCATCATGGGTGTGAGGTTTTGTCGCAGGAGAAAGCCCAGACTGTTGTTTGACGGAGCAGTCGCCATCCCCAGCGCTTATCTTCCTCCTAATTACGCAGATGTTGACGGCACAGGGACTTTACGCAGCGCTTACAATTATGACGCCTACCTGACAACAGGGTCTCGAACCAGTGACTTTAAGTTTGTGTCATCTTACAATGACAACACACTGCCAGCAGACCAGACTCTGAGGAAAAGTCCTACAGACTTTGCTGATGCTTTTGGAGACTGTGATGACTCTCTTGAGGTAGGAACATGAGACAATTATCGCTAGATCTCTTGCAATAGCAATCATTCCATTTTAAAATGAAGTATCACAAGATACTTTAAGGTTAATTTGGTTAAGAGTTTTCAAGAACTTTGTCTGTCCTTTATTTATTACATTGAATCTGAAAGTTCTCTTAAACTCCTTTGGGTTACCATTTTTCATGTTTTTTCTTTCCCGTGGGAACATTGGAGCTTTCTGTTTATAACTGTAGGATGTAACAATCAGTTTGGTCTCTTTTGTGTCATTATTCCTGACAGTGTAATCTGATACAACACAGATGGTCTTGGATTTTTTGTGTTTCTTTGGTCTTCTAAAGGTAGAGTTAAGTTCCCTTGACTTCAAGGTCTTATGGGTTGGTGTTTTCAATCAGTCCCTGAATTGAGTAGTGTTTATTTGAATGTGTGATATATTAATGTTGGATGTCCTTTTAGAGTTAGGTTATTGACTATTTTTGTTTTGTTTGGAGGAAATCTGGTTCCAGTGATTTTATTATACTTTGTTGGTTAGTTTTTTATGGTTTAAAGATTCATATTTCCTTTTGCTATGCTGCAAACATGTCTCATATTTCAGTCTGACTTTGGATTTCTCTTGAAATCTGAGGGTATTTTTATTTATTTACTCTACTCTTTCGAATTGTTTTTTCAATGATTGACCAAGCTAGGGGTATTTAGCCGTGATGCAGTGTGTGTTGTATATCGATTACCAATTTTATTTTTATGTTGAACATGATGTTTTATTAAATCCATTTTCCTTCTACATTCTCATTAGTCCTCATCATTCTGTCCTTGGTACTCTTTACTTCCAACATTAAGCCTCATGCTTTTTATGTGATTATAACATTACTTTTCAAGATAGGTCTTAAATAAGTGCACATTTCTGGCTTGTTTTGGTATTTGAGTTTACTAGTCTGCACTGATCGAGCCACTGTTGTGTCTTGAGTAGAGCTGAATCTAGTTTTCTTTGCCTCTGACCTTGGTGCTGAAATGTCACGTTGCTCCCTGGATGAATTCTCAGGGTAATAATAACAACATATGTTTGCTGTTGTTTTTTTTACTTCGAATTATGAATTGGCTTTGTTTGTCTTTTATGCAGTTTATTCCACAAGTCCAAAGCCATCATATTTTGTAAACATGTTGAGTTGTAAACACAGTATCTGAAATTTTGACAGAAAGAGAAATTGAAAGATGGACCAGTGTGGGAGCTTGTCTCCTTGAGGTTATACTGCTTAATGAAAAGCTGTTAAAGTGACTGATAAAAGAGTATTTAATGTGGAACTGAACAGAAACTGTTTGTAGTATTTCTAATATTAGCATTACTATTTGTTCCCTAGTGAAATGCTTAAAGTGGAATTTTTAAATGTAGTCTTTGAATGCAGTGTTCAAACCTGTCGCGTTGAAGAAGAGAGTCAATGTCTTACAACTTCTGCAGGGCACTGTATGATAGCTTTTAAAACTGCATTCTCAAACATTTCCACTGATAGTGGATTTCAAAATAAACTGCTATGTTTAAGTCGTACTCACGGTGTCACTATAGACCAGCAAAGGAGTCATATGTTCAGACTGCTTTTCACACCACCCACTACTTCGATCGACCATCCCTGTGGTCTTTGTAGCCTTCAGTACCGACTACAAATGCTTGGACGGCACAACAATTACCGTATTTAATGCTCTAAACCACCGTGTTCTAACGGGAATATTAGGTCTGTAAGGATGATGTTTGAACGGGGCTTTCTTCAGAGCTCCGTCTTTGTCGTTTTCTTTGTTGTGGTGCATTACACACACGGAGACCTGAGCTTTTCTGTACAGGAGGAGCTGAAGCGCGGATCTGTTATTGGAAATATCGCCAAGGATCTGGGCCTTGAGGTGGGCAGACTGTCTGCTCGCAAAGCTCGTGTTGACATGGAGGGCAACGACAAACAATACTGCGGGGTTAACCTTCGTAACGGAGACTTGTACGTTACTGAAAGGATTGACCGGGAGGAGCATTGTGGGGAAAAGCCTTCTTGTGTTCTCAAATTCGACTTGGTCTTAGAGAATCCATTGGAGTTACACCGGCTGTCTCTGCAGGTGCAGGATGTCAACGACAATGCACCAATTTTCCCGAAGGATATTATAAAGCTAGAAATCAGAGAATCAGCTGTCAGAGGAGCCAAGTATCGTATTAATGCAGCACAAGATGCAGATATAGGCACGAACTCAGTTGAGAGCTACATTTTGCAACAAAATCCTCACTTTGTGTTCAAAATTCAGACGACAAGTGCTGGCAGTAAATACGGTGAGTTAGTTTTGGATAAGGAATTAGACCGAGAGGAGCAGCAGGAAATGAAATTACTGCTCACAGCTGTGGATGGAGGCTCTCCTCAAAGATCCGGGACTGTAGTCATACACGTCATTGTACTTGATGCTAATGATAACGCCCCTGTGTTCACTGAGACCGTATACACGGCAACGTTAGCGGAAAACTCCCCTATCAATACCCCAGTTATCACTGTAAGCGCATCTGACTCTGACGAAGGTGTAAACGGAGAGGTAACATATGAATTTAGTCGAATATCTGATAAATCACAAACGCTTTTTTCACTAGATGAGAAAACTGGAGTTATCGGTGTAGCTGGTACCATCGATTATGAAGAGGGAGCAAAATATGAAGTTTTTGTCGAGGCCAAAGATGGTTATGGTCTCTCTTCAGAAGCAAAAGTGATTATTGATGTCACTGATGTGAATGATAATGCCCCGTTGATTTATCTGAAATCACTGACTAACCCCATACCTGAGAACGTGTCACCTGGTACAGAGGTGGGCATCATTAACGTGCAGGATAGAGACTCTGAGACTAACAGACAGGTCCGCTGCTCCATTCAGCAGAATGTCCCTTTTAAGTTGGTTCCTTCTATTAAAAACTATTATTCTGTGGTGAGCACAGGACAACTGGACCGTGAACTAGTGTCTGATTACAACATTACAATCACTGCCACTGACGAGGGCTCTCCACCTCTGTCCTCCTCTAAAACTGTTCAGTTATCTGTAGCAGACATCAACGACAACCCACCTGTGTTTGAGGAACAGTCGTACAGCGCATATGTGAGTGAAAATAACAAACCTGGCTCCACTTTATGTTCCGTTAGTGCTCGAGACCCCGACTGGAGACAGAACGGTACAGTGATTTATTCTCTGTTATCCGGTGAGGTGAACGGTGCCCCGGTGTCCTCCTATGTGTCAGTGAACGGAGACACGGGGGTGATCCACGCTGTGAGGTCGTTTGATTATGAACAGTTCAGGAGCTTTAAAGTGCACGTGATGGCCAGAGACAACGGTTCTCCTCCACTCAGCAGCAACGTGACCGTGAGTGTGTTCATATCGGATGTGAATGATAACTCTCCTCAGATACTGTACCCTGCTCCGGAGGGCAACTCCTTCATGACCGAGCTGGTCCCCAAAGCTGCACACGGAGGCTCTCTGGTGTCCAAAGTGATAGCGGTGGACGCGGACTCCGGACAGAACGCCTGGCTGTCCTATCATATAGTGAAATCCACTGATCCGGGACTTTTCACTATTGGTATCCACAGCGGAGAGATCAGTACCCAGCGGGACATTTCTGAGTCTGACAGCATGAAACAGAACCTCATTGTGTCAGTGAAAGATAACGGACAGCCCTCTCTGTCTGCCACCTGTTCCATGTATTTACTGATTTCTGATAATTTGGCCGAGGTGCCAGAACTGAAGGACATTTCTTATGATGAGAAGAACTCCAAACTGACCTCTTATCTGATCATCGCACTGGTTTGTGTGTCCACATTTTTTCTGACCTTCATCATCATCATCATGGGTGTGAGGTTTTGTCGCAGGAGAAAGCCCAGATTGTTGTTTGACGGAGCAGTCGCCATCCCCAGCGCTTATCTTCCTCCTAATTACGCAGATGTTGACGGCACAGGGACTTTACGCAGCGCTTACAATTATGACGCCTACCTGACAACAGGGTCTCGAACCAGTGACTTTAAGTTTGTGTCATCTTACAATGACAACACACTGCCAGCAGACCAGACTCTGAGGAAAAGTCCTACAGACTTTGCTGATGCTTTTGGAGACTGTGATGACTCTCTTGAGGTAGGAACATGAGACAATTATCGCTAGATCTCTTGCAATAGCAATCATTCCATTTTAAAATGAAGTATCACAAGATACTTTAAGGTTAATTTGGTTAAGAGTTTTCAAGAACTTTGTCTGTCCTTTATTTATTACATTGAATCTGAAAGTTCTCTTAAACTCCTTTGGGTTACCATTTTTCATGTTTTTTCTTTCCCGTGGGAACATTGGAGCTTTCTGTTTATAACTGTAGGATGTAACAATCAGTTTGGTCTCTTTTGTGTCATTATTCCTGACAGTGTAATCTGATACAACACAGATGGTCTTGGATTTTTTGTGTTTCTTTGGTCTTCTAAAGGTAGAGTTAAGTTCCCTTGACTTCAAGGTCTTATGGGTTGGTGTTTTCAATCAGTCCCTGAATTGAGTAGTGTTTATTTGAATGTGTGATATATTAATGTTGGATGTCCTTTTAGAGTTAGGTTATTGACTATTTTTGTTTTGTTTGGAGGAAATCTGGTTCCAGTGATTTTATTATACTTTGTTGGTTAGTTTTTTATGGTTTAAAGATTCATATTTCCTTTTGCTATGCTGCAAACATGTCTCATATTTCAGTCTGACTTTGGATTTCTCTTGAAATCTGAGGGTATTTTTATTTATTTACTCTACTCTTTCGAATTGTTTTTTCAATGATTGACCAAGCTAGGGGTATTTAGCCGTGATGCAGTGTGTGTTGTATATCGATTACCAATTTTATTTTTATGTTGAACATGATGTTTTATTAAATCCATTTTCCTTCTACATTCTCATTAGTCCTCATCATTCTGTCCTTGGTACTCTTTACTTCCAACATTAAGCCTCATGCTTTTTATGTGATTATAACATTACTTTTCAAGATAGGTCTTAAATAAGTGCACATTTCTGGCTTGTTTTGGTATTTGAGTTTACTAGTCTGCACTGATCGAGCCACTGTTGTGTCTTGAGTAGAGCTGAATCTAGTTTTCTTTGCCTCTGACCTTGGTGCTGAAATGTCACGTTGCTCCCTGGATGAATTCTCAGGGTAATAATAACAACATATGTTTGCTGTTGTTTTTTTTACTTCGAATTATGAATTGGCTTTGTTTGTCTTTTATGCAGTTTATTCCACAAGTCCAAAGCCATCATATTTTGTAAACATGTTGAGTTGTAAACACAGTATCTGAAATTTTGACAGAAAGAGAAATTGAAAGATGGACCAGTGTGGGAGCTTGTCTCCTTGAGGTTATACTGCTTAATGAAAAGCTGTTAAAGTGACTGATAAAAGAGTATTTAATGTGGAACTGAACAGAAACTGTTTGTAGTATTTCTAATATTAGCATTACTATTTGTTCCCTAGTGAAATGCTTAAAGTGGAATTTTTAAATGTAGTCTTTGAATGCAGTGTTCAAACCTGTCGCGTTGAAGAAGAGAGTCAATGTCTTACAACTTCTGCAGGGCACTGTATGATAGCTTTTAAAACTGCATTCTCAAACATTTCCACTGATAGTGGATTTCAAAATAAACTGCTATGTTTAAGTCGTACTCACGGTGTCACTATAGACCAGCAAAGGAGTCATATGTTCAGACTGCTTTTCACACCACCCACTACTTCGATCGACCATCCCTGTGGTCTTTGTAGCCTTCAGTACCGACTACAAATGCTTGGACGGCACAACAATTACCGTATTTAATGCTCTAAACCACCGTGTTCTAACGGGAATATTAGGTCTGTAAGGATGATGTTTGAACGGGGCTTTCTTCAGAGCTCCGTCTTTGTCGTTTTCTTTGTTGTGGTGCATTACACACACGGAGACCTGAGCTTTTCTGTACAGGAGGAGCTGAAGCGCGGATCTGTTATTGGAAATATCGCCAAGGATCTGGGCCTTGAGGTGGGCAGACTGTCTGCTCGCAAAGCTCGTGTTGACATGGAGGGCAACGACAAACAATACTGCGGGGTTAACCTTCGTAACGGAGACTTGTACGTTACTGAAAGGATTGACCGGGAGGAGCATTGTGGGGAAAAGCCTTCTTGTGTTCTCAAATTCGACTTGGTCTTAGAGAATCCATTGGAGTTACACCGGCTGTCTCTGCAGGTGCAGGATGTCAACGACAATGCACCAATTTTCCCGAAGGATATTATAAAGCTAGAAATCAGAGAATCAGCTGTCAGAGGAGCCAAGTATCGTATTAATGCAGCACAAGATGCAGATATAGGCACGAACTCAGTTGAGAGCTACATTTTGCAACAAAATCCTCACTTTGTGTTCAAAATTCAGACGACAAGTGCTGGCAGTAAATACGGTGAGTTAGTTTTGGATAAGGAATTAGACCGAGAGGAGCAGCAGGAAATGAAATTACTGCTCACAGCTGTGGATGGAGGCTCTCCTCAAAGATCCGGGACTGTAGTCATACACGTCATTGTACTTGATGCTAATGATAACGCCCCTGTGTTCACTGAGACCGTATACACGGCAACGTTAGCGGAAAACTCCCCTATCAATACCCCAGTTATCACTGTAAGCGCATCTGACTCTGACGAAGGTGTAAACGGAGAGGTAACATATGAATTTAGTCGAATATCTGATAAATCACAAACGCTTTTTTCACTAGATGAGAAAACTGGAGTTATCGGTGTAGCTGGTACCATCGATTATGAAGAGGGAGCAAAATATGAAGTTTTTGTCGAGGCCAAAGATGGTTATGGTCTCTCTTCAGAAGCAAAAGTGATTATTGATGTCACTGATGTGAATGATAATGCCCCGTTGATTTATCTGAAATCACTGACTAACCCCATACCTGAGAACGTGTCACCTGGTACAGAGGTGGGCATCATTAACGTGCAGGATAGAGACTCTGAGACTAACAGACAGGTCCGCTGCTCCATTCAGCAGAATGTCCCTTTTAAGTTGGTTCCTTCTATTAAAAACTATTATTCTGTGGTGAGCACAGGACAACTGGACCGTGAACTAGTGTCTGATTACAACATTACAATCACTGCCACTGACGAGGGCTCTCCACCTCTGTCCTCCTCTAAAACTGTTCAGTTATCTGTAGCAGACATCAACGACAACCCACCTGTGTTTGAGGAACAGTCGTACAGCGCATATGTGAGTGAAAATAACAAACCTGGCTCCACTTTATGTTCCGTTAGTGCTCGAGACCCCGACTGGAGACAGAACGGTACAGTGATTTATTCTCTGTTATCCGGTGAGGTGAACGGTGCCCCGGTGTCCTCCTATGTGTCAGTGAACGGAGACACGGGGGTGATCCACGCTGTGAGGTCGTTTGATTATGAACAGTTCAGGAGCTTTAAAGTGCACGTGATGGCCAGAGACAACGGTTCTCCTCCACTCAGCAGCAACGTGACCGTGAGTGTGTTCATATCGGATGTGAATGATAACTCTCCTCAGATACTGTACCCTGCTCCGGAGGGCAACTCCTTCATGACCGAGCTGGTCCCCAAAGCTGCACACGGAGGCTCTCTGGTGTCCAAAGTGATAGCGGTGGACGCGGACTCCGGACAGAACGCCTGGCTGTCCTATCATATAGTGAAATCCACTGATCCGGGACTTTTCACTATTGGTATCCACAGCGGAGAGATCAGTACCCAGCGGGACATTTCTGAGTCTGACAGCATGAAACAGAACCTCATTGTGTCAGTGAAAGATAACGGACAGCCCTCTCTGTCTGCCACCTGTTCCATGTATTTACTGATTTCTGATAATTTGGCCGAGGTGCCAGAACTGAAGGACATTTCTTATGATGAGAAGAACTCCAAACTGACCTCTTATCTGATCATCGCACTGGTTTGTGTGTCCACATTTTTTCTGACCTTCATCATCATCATCATGGGTGTGAGGTTTTGTCGCAGGAGAAAGCCCAGATTGTTGTTTGACGGAGCAGTCGCCATCCCCAGCGCTTATCTTCCTCCTAATTACGCAGATGTTGACGGCACAGGAACTTTACGCAGCGCTTACAATTATGACGCCTACCTGACGACAGGGTCTCGAACCAGTGACTTTAAGTTTGTGTCATCTTACAATGACAACACACTGCCTGCTGACCAGACTCTGAGGAAAAGCCCGACAGACTTTGCTGATGTTTTTGGAGACTGTGATGACTCTCCTGAGGTAGGGACCTATTTCCACTGACGACTTTTGTTCAACCTCTTCTTCGTTGAAGCGCTCTTTTTTTTCCCTATCATTCTTTCTTTCTTAGTTTCTCAGGGAAATGCAAAACATATTTTATTATCACATCAACTTAGTGAATATACTGTATATGCAGCTATTGACATCTAATTAATTTTCCTAGGATTTCATCCAGTCGTCATAACTATGTGTTCTGTATGTCACCAGATATTTTCATTTGAATCCCAGCCGGCTTGTTTTTTTTTTTTTAATTGTTCAAAGTGCTCAGAGTTTTCATTCTCTCAAAGTAGTTGATAATATAATGGAACGGCTATTTTCAGGGTACTCTAGACCCATGGTTTTCAACTGGTTGGCCGCTGAGCCCTTTTCACACAGATGTTTGCCTCGGAAGAAAGTTGTGGCCAAAAGGCTATGCTACACTTTAAATTTGAAGGACATGTGTCCTATGATACATTGTGTGTGCTTTTGTGGTGTAGTTGTTTTAAGAAGCAAAAGCGTGAAGATTGTTTTAATGCTGCCATTTTAGCATAGCAAAATGCAAAGGAAACACTGAAATATGTGTTTTTGTACATTGAGGATAAAAATGGACAAAACCTTGATGTGTTATGTGCAGCACAGTGCTGTCACATGAAAGCACAAAGCCATTAAAACTGAATCATCATTTAGAAACGAATCACCCTGCTTATAAACACTGTTGACTCCTTTCAAACACAAATGTTGTACTGTTGGGTTTTGTGATGTTGACATATCAGTGCTATGAGGTTTTGTTCCATCTCATGACCAAAGTGCGTAGTTTTTCATTAGATAAACTGAGTTGTTGAATTTTTTCAGAAATAATAGTTGTGCTTTGTCATTCAGGAAGTAGTTATGAATCCTAAGGAGTTGAGAACCACTCTTCTAGACGTATCATATGCAGACACTCGTAGTAATGTGTGTGTTTTGTCTGGCATGCCTTCCTTATCAGGACTCCAGAGGTTAAATCAAACAAGATTAAGTTTCCACTTTTCTTCTCGTCATTTTTTCTGCCTTACTGTATTCTGAATGGCTCCTGGAAACATAAAACATAAAAAAACATAACATCCATCCGTGGTGTTCACAAACTCTTGAATTGTAGTCGGGTTTCTTTGTTTGACCAGGTGAGTCAGTAGAAATACTTATCTGACCCTTTCCTGTTGTGGTTTAAAACCTTTATTATGAGCTTGAAAACAACATGTTGCAGACTGATTTAAAACATTCATGTATTTTACATGTTTTTAGTTTGTGGAGAGATGTCTGTGTGTCTGTCTCGTCTTTGCTCAGTGGGTATGCTCTTATTCCTTTTCAGGATATTAACTTGTTTATGGCTTTGTCTATAACCTTCCCCCCGGCATTTATTTCTGTAGTATCAACATTCACGTTTTGACCAATTTGCAAGCTGTCTGGCAAGTTTCATATTCTGCTAGGTTTTTATTACAGAAATAAGTCTTGTTTTTCTTTTGCTGCTTAAAAAAATCTTGTTGCTGGCCGCTACTTGTAGGCCCCTGATTGATTATGACGATGTCTTATGCATCATCTTAGTGCTTTAAATCTTTGAATACTGTATGTCATGGTGCGTTGAAGTTCATAACAAATCTTAGGGCTCTGATTCAACATTGTACAATGTATTATCGAGTTGGCTGGTCTGCATTGTTTTTGCAAAGACAAAATAATTGTCTTGTCCGTATTCATAGGGCTATACTTAATCTGCTTCCCTCATACTTGTGTAATTGTTTATTAGAAAAGTGCTGGAAGCAGCAGCCTTGGCTCTGCAACCCAGTCACAAAATGTATTTTTGTTACATGTTCCCAACGTGTGTCTTGAAATGGGGAAAAGGAGTTACGGGTACGCTGCTCCTGTAGCCTGAAATCTCTTGCAGGATGACTTGTGCTTGGGGAGCTGTTCTAAATCTTTTTAAAAGTAGATTGAAGGTTTTGGAGGAAGATGCTTTGAATAATGACCTTTCTGCTCTATGACTCAAGATATGCTGATCTGTGTATGAATTGCTCTGGGTTATATGTCTGTAACTTGTGTATTGTGCTGCGGCCCATCTTTACCAGGACACTCTTGTAAATAAGATTTTATTCACAATAAGGATCTACAAGACATTTAAAGGTGTCAAGTAATAGATCTGTCAGAGATCAGACATTTAATTGCATATTGTTATTTTAGGAACTATACCCAGCACTTACAATTATGACATCAATCTGACAACAGGGTTTCCATCCAGTGACTTAAAGTATGTGTCATCTTACAACAACAACAACACACTAACTGCAGACCAGATTCTTAGTGAAATGCCTACAGACTTTTCTGATGCTTTTAGAGACTGTAATGGTTCTTTTGAGGTACCAACTTTTGCCAGGGTTGCCATTTTCTGATGGAGTAACACAGATAGTCTGTTCCGTAACACTGGGCCAGAGTTATCAAGAACTTTTCATGTCTTTGGTAAATTGTTAAGTTTATTCAAGCTTCATTGGGCTCATGTTTTTATTTGCTGTTTCTTCTGAGCGTGGAAATGTGTATTTGAGATAGTTTATTGTTGACGTGACTTTTCTTTATGCTCTAGAATGAGTTGATCTGTTGTTGAGTTTGGAAGAAACCTGATTTCTGCTGTTTTACTCCTGTGGCTGGTCTTTGTTTGGGTTTATGAAGCAATTATCGTTTTGCATTTAGACAGACAGTGTCTGATATATTTGAGCACTTTAAAAAAATATTTTGTTGAATTATGAGATGTTTTTCTCTTCTGCAACCCCCCCATTATTTTATACTTGGTGCCCCTTACCTCAAAGCTGATTGATCTATCAGAGACATAATTGATTATGCCACATAGTAACATCAGAATCAGAAATACTTCATTAATCACTGGGGGAAATTCGATTGTTACAGTTGCTGTTAAAGTTTTTGGGTTTTAGTTTCAGTTAAAACTATTTGTACATTATATTCCATTAGAGAGAGGCTCATTATTTCAATCTAAAAAGTGCACACATGCATTAATAACCAAAAGTATTTTCCTAAATCCTTAGCTATATTGTGCTTTGAATAGTGTACAGATCAATATCATTCCTATAGTTTAAAGATTCCACAGATAATGTAGTCATAATAATAGCACTATCAATATTAATAGTGTTAATAATGGTGAAAAACTCATTATATTTACAACCTGTTATTTCTTTATTCCACTCATGGTGTCGCTATTGGCCAGTCTACGTTGAACATACCCCCTCCACCCTCTGGAATACAGACCAATAAAAGGGTAATCTTCAGTTTTCGTTGTTCCCAGGATGAAGAAGTAGTAACCGTACAGTGCTGTCTACTTCTGTACAGACTGAATTGAACAATATTGAATTTGTAATTAGACGAGGGCCGTGTTTTGTGTGTAACAAACATATTTTCCGTGATGGGGCTCAAGCTCAGCAGTGTCGTTTTCTTTCTTTTGTGGCAAACCGTGAATGGAGACGTGAGCTATTCCGTCCAAGAGGAAATGAAGCTCGGATCTCTTATAGGAAAGATCGCAAAAGATCTCAGTCTGGACTCCAGAAGACTGTCTGCCAGAAACGCCCGCGTCGATGGATCAGGGAAGCGTAAACGTTTTTGCGAAATCAATCTCAGTACCGGAGATTTGATTGTTGCCGAACGGATTGACCGGGAGGAGCTGTGTGGGGAGAAGCTGTCGTGTGTTGTAAAACGCGACCTTGTGCTGGAGAATCCACTGGAGTTGCATCCCTTCACTCTACACATTCAAGATATCAACGATAACTCCCCACAATTCAACGAAGAAATTATCAATATTGAAATTCAGGAGTCTGCTGTCAGAGGAGCTCGTTTTGTGATAGAGGAGGCGCATGATGCGGATGTAGGACAAAACTCAGTTCAACAGTACAGCCTGAGAAAGAATGACAATTTCATTTTGGCTGCTAATGGAAACACAATCGAGCTTGTTCTTGATAAAGAGCTCGATCGAGAGAAGCAAAAAGAGATCAATTTGCTCCTCACAGCTTTAGATGGAGGCTCTCCTCAGAGATCAGGTACAGTAGTCATACACGTCACTGTCCTGGATGCTAATGATAACGCCCCAGTGTTCAGTCAGGCCGTCTATAAAGCCAGTCTGCCTGAAAACTCTCCTTTAGGTACTGTGGTGGTCACAGTGAGTGCTACTGATGCAGACGAGGGAGTTAATGGAGATGTGACTTATGAATTTGGACATGTTCCTGAAGATGTAAAGAAGATTTTTAGTATTGACCGTAAAACCGGAATAATCAAATTGAATGGTTTGATCGACTATGAAACTGTTTCGTCATATGATTTGCGAATTAGAGCTAGGGATGGTTTGGGATTATCTTCATACTCAAAGGTAACCATTGATATCACCGATGTCAACGACAACATCCCTGTAATTTATTTGAAATCTCTGGCAAATCCAATACCTGAGAACGTGTCACCTGGTACAGAGGTGGGCATCATTAACGTGCAGGATGCAGATTCTGATAATAACCAACTGGTCCGCTGCTCCATTCAGCAAAATGTCCCTTTTAAGTTGGTTCCTTCTATTAAAAACTATTATTCTGTGGTGAGCACAGGACAACTGGACCGTGAACTAGTGTCTGATTACAATATTACAATCACTGCCACTGACGAGGGCTCTCCACCTCTGTCCTCCTCTAAAACTGTTCAGTTATCTGTAGCGGACATCAACGACAACCCACCTGTGTTTGAGGAACAGTCGTACAGCGCATATGTGAGTGAAAATAACAAACCTGGCTCCACTTTATGTTCCGTTAGTGCTCGAGACCCCGACTGGAGACAGAACGGTACAGTGGTTTATTCTCTGTTATCCGGTGAGGTGAACGGTGCCCCGGTGTCCTCCTATGTGTCTGTGAACGGAGACACGGGGGTGATCCACGCTGTGAGGTCGTTTGATTATGAACAGTTCAGGAACTTTAAGGTGCACGTGATGGCCAGAGACAACGGTTCTCCTCCACTCAGCAGCAACGTGACCGTGAGTGTGTTCATATCGGATGTGAATGATAACTCTCCTCAGATACTGTACCCCGCCCCGGAGGGAAACTCCTTCATGACCGAGCTGGTCCCCAAAGCTGCACACGGAGGCTCTCTGGTGTCCAAAGTGATAGCGGTGGACGCGGACTCCGGACAGAACGCCTGGCTGTCCTATCATATAGTGAAATCCACTGATCCGGGACTTTTCACTATTGGTGTCCACAGCGGAGAGATCAGGACCCAGCGGGACATTTCTGAGTCTGACAGCATGAAACAGAACCTTATTGTGTCAGTGAAAGATAACGGACAGCCCTCTCTGTCTGACACCTGTTCCATGTATTTACTGATTTCTGATAACTTGGCCGAGGTGCCAGAACTGAAGGACATTTCTTATGATGAGAAGAACTCCAAACTGACCTCTTATCTGATCATCGCGCTGGTGTGTGTGTCCACCTTTTTTCTGACCTTCATCATCATCATCATGGGTGTGAGGTTTTGTCGCAGGAGAAAGCCCAGACTGTTGTTTGACGGAGCAGTCGCCATCCCCAGCGCTTATCTTCCTCCTAATTACGCAGATGTTGACGGCACAGGAACTTTACGCAGCGCTTACAATTATGACGCCTACCTGACAACAGGGTCTCGAACCAGTGACTTTAAGTTTGTGTCATCTTACAATGACAACACACTGCCTGCTGACCAGACTCTGAGGAAAAGTCCTACAGACTTTGCTGACGTTTTTGGAGACTGTGATGATTCTCCTGAGGTAGGAACCTTTTTCAAATGACATTTTGCGTTGAAGGTGGTTTTGAAGCCCTCGCCGTTCTTTGTTTTGACTTGTTACTTTCTTTCTTTTTGTTTTGTTGTTTTGTGACTACAGTTCATTTGGATTTCATATGAAGGGAGGAAAAATAACAAAAACAAGTTGAGGTGGTTCTTGAAGAACGTAGATTTCAGCTTTCTCTGACATAATTGTTGCTGATCTGTTTTTACTTAAGACTTTTTGCCCAAACAGCAAAGCCTTCATAAATATACATTCTGATTAAATCCAGCTCTATTCATACCACCACACTATCTCTTCCCTCTCTCCCATCTGTAAGCTACACACACATGCACCCTCGCACACAAACACACACACTTAAAGGGATGGTCCCTTTCCAAACTTCTTTGAAATATTATAGTGATTTACTTGGCATTTAAAGATTACGTTTCACAGTATTGCACTTTTTTGTACGTATTACTCTAATGGTACTTGAATGTCTCTCAACTTTTGCGTTGCCATTTCGATGTTCAGTAACTTTCTCTGTCCGTGGTGCTGAACTCTGTTTGTTGCTGTGATACAGTTCAGACCTAGTTTACCTCTCTGTTTCTGCTGCTGTTATACCCTTTGCTAAATTGCACTTCCTAAACACTTCTTCCCCCAACTAAAGCTAAAGGAAACATGAACGATAGGTATTGTGTGACGAACTTTGAATTCCCTTGTTGCTGAAAGGTGCTATATAAATACACGTCCCTTGCCATTCCGGTTTCTTTGTCCTTGGTCTTGAATCTTTTGAATTTGCTCATGACTTTTGGAGATTGTTAAATTCTTTTTTTAATCAACCCCTCCCCATTTTCACATCTAGTTTCAATGAATTTGTTAGTTTATAGGTTTTGATAAAACTGTCAATTTTAATTTGTCCTGTGTTTCCAAAATAAATGTCAGTACACTAGTCCGGTGTCGTTGGCAGTGTCTCTTTTGGATTGATACTTGTTAGAATCTGATCAGTTTTTATTGTTAATGAGATGCTGACTAGAACAATATGAGAATATTAAACATGGAGATGTTGTGTTAATTGTCTTGTGTCAGTGATGCCCCGCTTGCTGAGAGATCGGCCATGTGTGTATTTGTGAAAAAGCCTTTTGGTTAAGTAAGCCATGCTGTTCACTCAAGTGAAATTAGTATATTTGTTGATGTGGTATAATTGAATTTTGGAAAAATTAGCGCATTTTGTTTCAGGCAACCTTCAAATAATCCATGTTTTTTAAGTTGGAAGAATGAAACAACTTTGTTTGTCTTTTCAATCACGTTGCGTTGAAGCATATTTTTACTTGTCTTAGAAGATTGATCTGTCCCCTGAGTTAACAGAATCCTTACAGTACTCAAGTTAAATGTGTCTCTGAAGCAGTGCGTTTAGTGTGAGCATGTCATTTCTATGTCTGTGTGTTTGAAAACACATAACAGATCTATTTGGAGTCAAAACGGTCCTTCTCGAAACGAAGTTAGAAATATATTTTTTTTCTAGAAGTACTTAAAATATATACTTATACATTTACAGGGGGGAAACATCTCCATGTTATACCTCACAAATACTCATGGTGTCAGTGTATACTAGCAAACGAAAGGGCACGGTCATTCTCCACCCTTCTGTCTCAACGAATTCAAAGCCTGACTCTGCTCTCGTACCGCAATTGACGAAACCCACTTTGTGTTGGACTGCTATGTGTCTTTTTTATTTGCTGGATTAAACACGGATCCAACATTGATCTGTTGAAAAGGTTATTGTAAGAATACGGTCGTTCTCGCAGTAACAATGGGATACATCAGTTCTGTGCTGCGTTACGGCCTTGCTGTTATTTTGTTCGTCCTCCACCCCGTCTGTGGAGACGTGAGCTACTCTATCCCGGAGGAAATGAAACGTGGATCTG
The DNA here is from genome assembly GCF_963584025.1 of Labrus mixtus. Classification (NCBI taxonomy): domain Eukaryota; kingdom Metazoa; phylum Chordata; class Actinopteri; order Labriformes; family Labridae; genus Labrus; species Labrus mixtus. Next base: position 10,847,124 of record NC_083621.1, on the reverse strand, counting down.
TAATTGGAAATATCGCGAAGGACCTGGGATTTGAAACTGGCACACTGTCTGCTCGCACGGCTCGCATTGACACCGAGGATAACAGTGTTAAGTACTGCGGGGTGAATCTCAATACAGGAGACTTGATCGTACATGAAAGGATTGACAGAGAAGGGCTTTGTGCGAAACGAGCATCGTGTGTTCTGAAACAGGAACTCGTTTTGGAAAATCCTTTAGAAGTGCACCGTATTAATATCCGCGTTCAAGATATCAACGACAATTCACCTCAGTTTAAGGAAGAGTCACTCAAGATCGAAATTCAGGAATCGGCAGTTAAGGGTGCGCGTTTTCTTTTGGACGAGGCACACGATGGAGATATTGGAGAAAATACTGTTCAAGGATACTCTTTACAGCAGAATGACCATTTCAAATTAAATGTCAAGACAAAGGGCAGTGGACGAAAATATGGTGAATTATTTTTAGACAAAGAATTAGACAGAGAGGACAAAAGAGAGCTCATGTTGTTGCTTACAGCATTTGATGGAGGCTCTCCTCGGAGATCAGGGACTGTAGTCATACATGTCATTGTACTGGATGCTAATGATAATGTACCCGTGTTCAGTCAGACCGTCTATAAAGCCAGTCTTCCTGAAAACTCTCCTTTAGACACATTGGTAATCACAGTCAGTGCTACTGATGCAGACGAAGGTTTAAATGGTGAAATAACTTATGGATTTGATGATGTTTCAGATGACAACCAAGTTTTCTCCCTGGACTCCAAAACAGGAGATATTAAGGTCGCTGGATCTATTGATTATGAAAAAGAATCGTCATATGAAATGCAGATTAGCGCTAAAGATGGATTAGGATTGGCGTCATACGCAACTATAGTCATTGACATTACTGACATGAATGATAACGCCCCAGTGATATACCTAAAATCACTGAAGAATCCCATACCTGAGAACGTGTCACCTGGTACAGAGGTGGGCATCATTAACGTGCAGGATAGAGACTCTGAGACTAACAGACAGGTCCGCTGCTCCATTCAGCAAAATGTCCCTTTTAAATTGGTTCCTTCTATTAAAAACTATTATTCTGTGGTGAGCACAGGACAACTGGACCGTGAACTAGTGTCTGATTACAACATTACAATCACTGCCACTGACGAGGGCTCTCCACCTCTGTCCTCCTCTAAAACTGTTCAGTTATCTGTAGCAGACATCAACGACAACCCACCTGTGTTTGAGGAACAGTCGTACAGCGCATATGTGAGTGAAAATAACAAACCTGGCTCCACTTTATGTTCCGTTAGTGCTCGAGACCCCGACTGGAGACAGAACGGTACAGTGGTTTATTCTCTGTTATCCGGTGAGGTGAACGGTGCCCCGGTGTCCTCCTATGTGTCTGTGAACGGAGACACGGGGGTGATCCACGCTGTGAGGTCGTTTGATTATGAACAGTTCAGGAACTTTAAGGTGCACGTGATGGCCAGAGACAACGGTTCTCCTCCACTCAGCAGCAACGTGACCGTGAGTGTGTTCATATCGGATGTGAATGATAACTCTCCTCAAATACTGTACCCCGCCCCGGAGGGCAACTCCTTCATGACCGAGCTGGTCCCCAAAGCTGCACACGGAGGCTCTCTGGTGTCCAAAGTGATAGCAGTGGACGCGGACTCCGGACAGAACGCCTGGCTGTCCTATCATATAGTGAAATCCACTGATCCGGGACTTTTCACTATTGGTATCCACAGCGGAGAGATCAGTACCCAGCGGGACATTTCTGAGTCTGACAGCATGAAACAGAACCTTATTGTGTCAGTGAAAGATAACGGACAGCCCTCTCTGTCTGCCACCTGTTCCATGTATTTACTGATTTCTGATAACTTGGCCGAGGTTCCAGAACTGAAGGACATTTCTTATGATGAGAAGAACTCCAAACTGACCTCTTATCTGATCATCGCACTGGTTTGTGTGTCCACCTTTTTTCTGACCTTCATCATCATCATCATGGGTGTGAGGTTTTGTCGCAGGAGAAAGCCCAGACTGTTGTTTGACGGAGCAGTCGCCATCCCCAGCGCTTATCTTCCTCCTAACTACGCAGATGTTGACGGCACAGGGACTTTACGCAGCGCTTACAATTATGACGCCTACCTGACGACAGGGTCTCGAACCAGTGACTTTAAGTTTGTGTCATCTTACAATGACAACACACTGCCTGCTGACCAGACTCTGAGGAAAAGCCCGACAGACTTTGCTGATGTTTTTGGAGACTGTGATGACTCTCCTGAGGTAGGGACCTATTTCCACTGACGACTTTTGTTCAACCTCTTCTTCGTTGAAGCGCTCTTTTTTTCCCTATCATTCTTTCTTTCTTAGTTCCTCAGGGAAATGCAAAACATTTTTTATTATCACATCAACTAAGTGAATATACGGTATATGCAGCTATTGACATCTAATTAATTTTCCTACGATTTCATCCAGTCGTCATAACTATATGTTCTGTATGTCACCAGATATTTTCATTTGAATCCCAGCCGGCTTGTTTTTTTTTTTTTTAATTGTTCAAAGTGCTCAGAGTTTTCATTCTCTCAAAGTAATTGATAATATAATGGAACGGCTATTTTCAGGGTACTCTAGACCCATGGTTTTCAACTGGTTGGCCGCTGAGCCCTGTTCACACAGATGTTTGCCTCGGAAGAAAGTTGTGGCCAAAAGGCTATGCTACACTTTAAATTTGAAGGACATGTGTCCTATGATACATTGTGTGTGCTTTTGTGGTGTAGTTGTTTTAAGAAGCAAAAGCGTGAAGATTGTTTTAATGCTGCCATTTTAGCATAGCAAAATGCAAAGGAAACACTGAAATATGTGTTTTTGTACATTGAGGATAAAAATGGACAAAACCTTGATGTGTTATGTGCAGCACAGTGCTGTCACATGAAAGCACAAAGCCATTAAAACTGAATCATCATTTAGAAACAAATCACTCTGCTTATAAACACTGTTGACTCCTTTCAAACACAAATGTTGTACTGTTGGGTTTTGTGATGTTGACATATCAGTGCTATGAGGTTTTGTTCCATCTCATGACCAAAGTGCGTAGTTTTTCATTAGATAAACTGAGTTGTTGAATTTGTTCAGAAATAATAGTTGTGCTTTGTCATTCAGGAAGTAGTTATGAATCCTAAGGAGTTGAGAACCACTCTTCTAGACGTATCGTATGCAGACACTCGTAGTAATGTGTGTGTTTTGTCTGGCATGCCTTCCTTATCAGGACTCCAGAGGTTAAATCAAACAAGATTAAGTTTCCATATTTCTTCTCGTCATTTTTTCTGCCTTACTTTATTCTGAATGGCTCCTGGAAACATAAAACATAAAAAAACATAACATCCATCCGTGGTGTTCACAAACTTTTGAATTGTAGTCGGGTTTCTTTGTTTGACCAGGTGAGTCAGTAGAAATACTTATCTGACCCTTTCCTGTTGTAGTTTAAAACCTTTATTATGAGCTTGAAAACAACATGTTGCAGACTGATTTAAAACATTCATGTATTTTACATGTTTTTAGTTTGTGGAGAGATGTCTGTGTGTCTGTCTCTTCTTTGCTCAGTGGGTATGCTCTTATTCCTTTTCAGGATATTAACTTGTTTATGGCTTTGTGTATAACCTTCCACCCGCATTTATTTATGTATAATTTATGTATCAGTATCAACATTCACGTTTTGACCAATTTGCAAGCTGTCTGGCAAGCTTCATATTCAGCAACTTTCAAAGAAGCTCATGCTGTGGCTGGGTTTTTATTACAGAAATAAGTCTTGTTTTTCTTTTGCTGCTTAAAAACAACTTGTTGCTGGCCGCTACTTGTATGCCCCTGATTGATTATGATGATGTCTTATGCATCATCTTAGTGCCTTAAATCTCTGAATACTGTATATTATGGTGCGTTGAAGTTCCTAACAAATCTTGGGTCCCTGATTCAACATTGTACAATGTATTATCGAGTTGGCTGGTCTGCATTGTCTTTGCAAAGACAATCATTGGCTTGTCCGTATTCATAGGGCTATACTTAATCTGCTTCCCTCATACTTGTGTAATTGTTTATTAGAAAAGTGCTGGAAGCAGCAGCCTTGGCTCTGCAACCCAGTCACAAAATGTATTTTTGTTACATGTTCCCAAAGTGTGTCTTGAAATGGGGAAAAGGAGTTACGGGTACGCTGCTCCTGTAGCCTGAAATCTCTTGCAGGATGACTTGTGCTTGGGGGAGCTGGTCTAAATCTTTTTAAAAGTAGATTGAAACTTATGGAGGAAGATGCTTCAGGTTGTAGATGCTTTGAATAATGACCTTTCTGCTCTATGACTCAAGATATGCTGATCTGTGTCTGAATTGCTCTGGGTTATATGTCTGTAACTTGTGTATTGTGCTGCGGCCCATCTTTACCAGGACACTCTTGTAAATAAGATTTTAATCACAATAAGGTTCTTCAAGACATTTAAAGGTGTCAAGTAATAGATCTGTCAGAGATCAGACATTTAATTGTATATTGTTATTTTAGGAACTATACCCAGCACTTACAATTATGACATCAATCTGACAACAGGGTTTCCATCCAGTGACTTAAAGTATGTGTCATCTTACAACAACAACAACAATACACTAACTGCAGACCAGATTCTTAGTGAAATGCCTACAGACTTTTCTGATGCTTTTAGAGACTGTAATGGTTCTTTTGAGGTACCAACTTTTGCCAGGGTTGCCATTTTCTGATGGAGTAACACAGATATTCTGTTCCGTAACACTGGACCAGAGTTATCAAGAACTTTTCATGTCTTTGGTAAATTGTTAAGTTTATTTAAGCTTCATTGGGCTCATGTTTTTATTTGCTGTTTCTTCTGAGCGTCGAAATGTGTATTTGAGATAGTTTATTTTTGACATGACTTTTCTTTAAGCTCTAGAATGAGTTGATCTGTTGTTGAGTTTGGAATAAACCTGATTTCTGCTGTTTTACTCCTGTGGCTGGTCTTTGTTTGGGTTTATGAAGCAATTATCGTTTTGCATTTAGACAGACAGTGTTTGATATATTTGAACACTTTAAAAAAATATTTTGTTGAATTATGAGATGTTTTTCTCTTCTGCAACCCCCCCATTATTTTATACTTGGTGCCCCTTACCTCAAAGCTGATTGATCTATCAGAGACATAATTGATTATGCCACATAGTAACATCAGAATCAAAAATACTTCATTAATCACTGGGGGAAATTCGGTTGTTACAGTTGCTGTTAAAGTTTTTGGGTTTTAGTTTCAGTTAAAACTATTTGTACATTATATTCCATTAGAGAGAGGCTCATTATTTTAATCTAAAAAGTGCACACATGCATTAATAACCAAAAGTATTTTCCTAAACCATTAGCTATATTGTGCTTTGAATAGTATACAGATCAATATCATTCCTATAGTTTAAAGATTCCACAGATAATGTAGTCATAATAATAGCACTATCAATATTAACAGTGTTAATAATGGTGAAAAACTCATTATATTTACAACCTGTTATTTCTTTATTCCACTCATGGTGTCGCTATTGGCCAGTCTACGTTGAACATGCCCCCTCCACCCTCTGGAATACAGACCAATAAAAGGGTAATCTTCAGTTTTCGTTGTTCCCAGGATGAAGAAGTAGTAACCGTGCAGTGCTGTCTACTTCTGTAAAGACTGAATTGAACAATATTGAATTTGTAATTAGACGAGGGCCGTGTTTTGTGTGTAACAAACATATTTTCCGTGATGGGGCTCAAGCTCAGCAGTGTCGTTTTCTTTCTTTTGTGGCAAACCGTGAATGGAGACGTGAGCTATTCCGTCCAAGAGGAAATGAAGCGCGGATCTCTTATAGGAAAGATCGCAAAAGATCTCAGTCTGGACTCCAGAAGACTGTCTGCCAGAAACGCCCGCGTCGATGGATCAGGGAAGCGTAAACGTTTTTGCGAAATCAATCTCAGTACCGGAGATTTGATTGTTGCCGAACGGATTGACCGGGAGGAGCTGTGTGGGGAGAAGCTGTCGTGTGTTGTAAAACGCGACCTTGTGCTGGAGAATCCACTGGAGTTGCATCCCTTCACTCTACACATTCAAGATATCAACGATAACTCCCCACAATTCAACGAAGAAATTATCAATATTGAAATTCGAGAGTCTGCAGACAGAGGAGCTCGTTTTGTGATAGAGGAGGCGCACGATGCGGATGTAGGACAAAACTCAGTTCAGCAGTACAGCCTGAAAAAGAATGACAATTTCATTTTGGCTGCTAATGGAAACACAATCGAGCTTGTTCTTGATAAAGAGCTCGATCGAGAGAAGCAAAAAGAGATCAATTTGCTCCTCACAGCTTTAGATGGAGGCTCTCCTCAGAGATCAGGTACAGTAGTCATACACGTCACTGTCCTGGATGCTAATGATAACGCCCCAGTGTTCAGTCAGGCCGTCTATAAAGCCAGTCTGCCTGAAAACTCTCCTTTAGATACTGTGGTGGTCACAGTGAGTGCTACTGATGCAGACGAGGGAGTTAATGGAGATGTGACTTATGAATTTGGACATGTTACTGAAGATGTGAAGAAGATTTTTAGTATTGACCGTAAAACCGGAATAATCAAATTGAATGGTTTGATCGACTATGAAACTGTTTCGTCATATGATTTGCGAATTAGAGCTAGGGATGGTTTGGGATTATCTTCATACTCAAAGGTAATCATTGATATCACCGATGTCAACGACAACATCCCTGTAATTTATTTGAAATCTCTGGCAAATCCAATACCTGAGAACGTGTCACCTGGTACAGAGGTGGGCATCATTAACGTGCAGGATGCAGATTCTGATAATAACCAACTGGTCCGCTGCTCCATTCAGCAAAATGTCCCTTTTAAGTTGGTTCCTTCTATTAAAAACTATTATTCTGTGGTGAGCACAGGACAACTGGACCGCGAACTAGTGTCTGATTACAACATTACAATCACTGCCACTGACGAGGGCTCTCCACCTCTGTCCTCCTCTAAAACTGTTCAGTTATCTGTAGCAGACATCAACGACAACCCACCTGTGTTTGAGGAACAGTCGTACAGCGCATATGTGAGTGAAAATAACAAACCTGGCTCCACTTTATGTTCCGTTAGTGCTCGAGACCCCGACTGGAGACAGAACGGTACGGTGGTTTATTCTCTGTTATCCGGTGAGGTGAACGGTGCCCCGGTGTCCTCCTATGTGTCTGTGAACGGAGACACGGGGGTGATCCACGCTGTGAGGTCGTTTGATTATGAACAGTTCAGGAACTTTAAGGTGCACGTGATGGCCAGAGACAACGGTTCTCCTCCACTCAGCAGCAACGTGACCGTGAGTGTGTTCATATCGGATGTGAATGATAACTCTCCTCAGATACTGTACCCCGCCTCGGAGGGCAACTCCTTCATGACCGAGCTGGTCCCCAAAGCTGCACACGGAGGCTCTCTGGTGTCCAAAGTGATAGCGGTGGACGCGGACTCCGGACAGAACGCCTGGCTGTCCTATCACATAGTGAAATCCACTGATCCGGGACTTTTTACTATTGGTATCCACAGCGGAGAGATCAGTACCCAGCGGGACATTTCTGAGTCTGACAGCATGAAACAGAACCTCATTGTGTCAGTGAAAGATAACGGACAGCCCTCTCTGTCTGCCACCTGTTCCATGTATTTACTGATTTCTGATAACTTGGCTGAGGTTCCAGAACTGAAGGACATTTCTTATGATGAGAAGAACTCCAAACTGACCTCTTATCTGATCATCGCGCTGGTGTGTGTGTCCACCTTTTTTCTGACCTTCATCATCATCATCATGGGTGTGAGGTTTTGTCGCAGGAGAAAGCCCAGACTGTTGTTTGACGGAGCAGTCGCCATCCCCAGCGCTTATCTTCCTCCTAATTACGCAGATGTTGACGGCACAGGAACTTTACGCAGCGCTTACAATTATGACGCCTACCTGACAACAGGGTCTCGAACCAGTGACTTTAAGTTTGTGTCATCTTACAATGACAACACACTGCCTGCTGACCAGACTCTGAGGAAAAGTCCTACAGACTTTGCTGACGTTTTTGGAGATGGTGATGATTCTCCTGAGGTAGGAACCTTTTTCAAATGACAGTTTGCGTTGAAGGTGGTTTTGAAGCCCTCGCCGTTCTTTGTTTTGACTTTTTACTTTCTTTCTTTTTGTTTTGTTGTTTTGTGACTACAGTTCATTTTGATTTCATATGAAGGGAGGAAAAATAACAAAAACAAGTTGAGGTGGTTCTTGAAGAAAGTAGATTTCAGCTTTCTCTGACATAATTGTTGCTTATCTGTTTTTACTTAAGACTTTTTGCCCAAACAGCAAAGCCTTCATAAATATACATTCTGATTAAATACAGCTCTATTCATACCACCACACTATCTCTTCCCTCTCTCCCATCTGTAAGCTACACACACATGCACCCTCGCACACAAACACACACACACACACACACACACACACACACACACACACTTAAAGGGATGGTCTCTTTCCAAACTTCTTTGAAATATTATAGTGATTTACTTGGCATTTAAAGATTACGTTTCACAGTATTGCACTTTTTTGTACGTATTACTCTAATGGTACTTGAATGTCTCTCAACTTTTGCGTTGCCATTTCGATGTTCAGTAACTTTCGCTGTCCGTGGTGCTGAACTCTGTTTGTTGCTGTGATACAGTTCAGACCTAGTTTACCTCTCTGTTTTTGCTGCTGTTATACCCTTTGCTAAATTGCACTTCCTAAACACTTCTTCCCCAACTAAAGCTAAAGGAAACATGAACGATAGGTCTTGTGTGACGAACTTTGAATTACCTTGTTGCTGAAAGGTGCTATATAAATACACGTCCCTTGCCATTCCGGTTTCTTTGTCCTTGGTCTTGAATCTTTTGAATTTGCTCATGACTTTTTGAGATGGTTAAATTCTTTTTTTAATCAACCCCTCCCCATTTTCACATCTAGTTTCAGTGAATTTGTTAGTTTATAGGTTTTGATAAAACTGTCAATTTTAATTTGTCCTGTGTTTCCAAAATAAATGTCAGTACACTAGTCCGGTGTCGTTGGCAGTGTCTCTTTTGGATTGATACTTGTTAGAATCTGATCAGTTTTTATTGTTAATGAGATGCTGACTAGAACAATATGAGAATATTAAACATGGAGATGTTGTGTTAATTGTCTTGTGTCAGTGATGCCCCGCTTGCTGAGAGATCGGCCATGTGTGTATTTGTGAAAAAGCCTTTTGGTTAAGTAAGCCATGCTGTTCACTCAAGTGAAATTAGTATATTTGTTGATGTGGTATAATTGAATTTTGGAAAAATTAGCGCATTTTGTTTCAGGCAACCTTCAAATAATCCATGTTTTTTAAGTTGGAAGAATGAAACAACTTTGTTTGTCTTTTCAATCACGTTGCGTTGAAGCATATTTTTACTTGTTTTAGAAGATTGATCTGTCCCCTGAGTTAACAGAATCCTTACAGTACTCAAGTTAAATGTGTCTCTGAAGCAGTGCGTTTAGTGTGAGCATGTCATTTCTATGTCTGTGTGTTTGAAAACACATAACAGATCTATTTGGAGTCAAAACGGTCCTTCTCGAAACGAAGTTAGAAATATATTTTTTTTCTAGAAGTACTTAAAATATATACTTATACATTTACAGGGGGGAAACATCTCCATGTTATACCTCACAAATACTCATGGTGTCAGTGTATACTAGCAAACGAAAGGGCACGGTCATTCTCCACCCTTCTGTCTCAACGAATTCAAAGCCTGACTCTGCTCTCGTACCGCAATTGACGAAACCCACTTTGTGTTGGACTGCTATGTGTCTTTTTTATTTGCTGGATTAAACACGGATCCAACATTGATCTGTTGAAAAGGTTATTGTAAGAATACGGTCGTTCTCGCAGTAAAATGGGATACAGCAGTTATGTGCTGCGTTACGGCCTTGCTGTTATTGTGTTCGTCCTCCACCCCGTCTATGGAGACGTGAGTTACTCTATCCCGGAGGAAATGAAACGTGGATCTGTAATTGGAAATATCGCGAAGGACCTGGGACTTGAATCTGGCACACTGTCTGCTCGCACGGCTCGCATTGACACCGAGGATAACAGTGTTAAGTACTGCGGGGTGAATCTCAATACAGGAGACTTGATCGTACATGAAAGGATTGACAGAGAAGGGCTTTGTGCGAAACGAGCATCGTGTGTTCTGAAACAGGAACTCGTTTTGGAAAATCCTTTAGAAGTGCACCGTATTAATATCCGTGTTCAAGATATAAACGACAATTCACCTCAGTTTAAAGAAGAGTCCCTTACATTTGAAATCCACGAAATGGCAGCTAAGGGTGCTCGTTTTCTTTTGGACGAGGCACACGATGGAGATATTGGAGAAAATGCTGTTCAAGGATACTCTTTACAGCAGAATGAGCATTTCAAATTAAATGTCAAGACAAAGGGCAGTGGACGTAAATATGGTGAATTAGTTTTAGACAAAGAATTAGACAGAGAGGACAAAAGAGAGCTCATGTTGTTGCTTACAGCATTTGATGGAGGCTCTCCTCGGAGATCAGGGACTGTAGTCATACATGTCATTGTACTGGATGCTAATGATAATGTACCAGTGTTCAGTCAGACCGTTTATAAAGCCAGTCTTCCTGAAAACTCTCCTTTAGACACATTGTTAATCACAGTCAGTGCTACTGATGCAGACGAAGGTTTAAATGGTGAAATAACTTATGGATTTGATGATGTTTCAGGTGACAACCAAGTTTTCTCCCTGGACTCTAAGACAGGAGAGATTAAGGTCGCTGGATCTATTGATTATGAAAAAGAATCGTCATATGAAATGCAGATAAGCGCTAAAGATGGGTTAGGATTGGCGTCATACGCAACTTTAGTCATTGACATTACTGACATGAATGATAACGCCCCAGTGATATACCTAAAATCACTGAAGAATCCCATTCCTGAGAACGTGTCACCTGGTACAGAGGTGGGCATCATTAACGTGCAGGATAGAGACTCTGAGACTAACAGACAGGTCCGCTGCTCCATTCAGCAAAATGTCCCTTTTAAGTTGGTTCCTTCTATTAAAAACTATTATTCTGTGGTGAGCACAGGACAACTGGACCGTGAACTAGTGTCTGATTACAACATTACAATTACTGCCACTGACGAGGGCTCTCCACCTCTGTCCTCCTCTAAAACTGTTCAGTTATCTGTAGCAGACATCAACGACAACCCACCTGTGTTTGAGGAACAGTCGTACAGCGCATATGTGAGTGAAAATAACAAACCTGGCTCCACTTTATGTTCCGTTAGTGCTCGAGACCCCGACTGGAGACAGAACGGTACAGTGATTTATTCTCTGTTATCCGGTGAGGTGAACGGTGCCCCAGTGTCCTCCTATGTGTCTGTGAACGGAGACACGGGGGTGATCCACGCTGTGAGGTCGTTTGATTATGAACAGTTCAGGAACTTTAAAGTGCACGTGATGGCCAGAGACAACGGTTCTCCTCCACTCAGCAGCAACGTGACCGTGAGTGTATTCATATCGGATGTGAATGATAACTCTCCTCAGATACTGTACCCCGCCCCGGAGGGCAACTCCTTCATGACCGAGCTGGTCCCTAAAGCTGCACACGGAGGCTCTCTGGTGTCCAAAGTGATAGCGGTGGACGCGGACTCCGGACAGAACGCCTGGCTGTCCTATCATATAGTGAAATCCACTGATCCTGGACTTTTCACTATTGGTGTCCACAGCGGAGAGATCAGGACCCAGCGGGACATTTCTGAGTCTGACAGCATGAAACAGAACCTTATTGTGTCAGTGAAAGATAACGGACAGCCCTCTCTGTCTGCCACCTGTTCCATGTATTTACTGATTTCTGATAACTTGGCTGAGGTGCCAGAACTGAAGGACATTTCTTATGATGAGAAGAGCTCCAAACTGACCTCTTATCTGATCATCGCGCTGGTGTGTGTGTCCACCTTTTTTCTGACCTTCATCATCATCATCATGGGTGTGAGGTTTTGTCGCAGGAGAAAGCCCAGACTGTTGTTTGACGGAGCAGTCGCCATCCCCAGCGCTTATCTTCCTCCTAATTACGCAGATGTTGACGGCACAGGGACTTTACGCAGCGCTTACAATTATGACGCCTACCTGACAACAGGGTCTCGAACCAGTGACTTTAAGTTTGTGTCATCTTACAATGACAACACACTGCCTGCTGACCAGACGCTGAGGAAAAGTCCTACAGACTTTGCTGATGTTTTTGGAGACTGTGATGACTCTCCTGAGGTAGGAACATTCGCAAAATATCCCCAGGCCTTATTAAACGGTATTAGTTAGGTATTATCAGTTTGAACTTAAATTACATAGGCGTTAGGTTATAATGGTAAAGAGTTGTCAAGAACTATGTGTGTCCTTGATTAGTACAACTTTAGCCAAAAGTTCCTTCAAGGTTCATTACTTTGGTGTTTTTCATTTGTTCACTCGTTGGGAGCACTGGCGTTTTCATGACATACCTGCACATGCTTTTTTTTTAAAAAACAGATGATTTTCAGAACTTCTTCCTTGGGTATATGTTGTCTTGCATTATTTTATTTTCCTCCATTCTTCTTTTTTAAATGTTTTTTTTCCTTTAGCTCAGTGTTGTATTTTGTATTTGACAAAAATAATTGCTGATGTTACTTGAACTTTCAATGTCAGATTATTTAATTATTCTTCTGATTCTGGAGGAAAAGGGATTCCTGCGTTTTTCTCCTGTGGTGTGTCTTACTTTTTGCATAGGTTTATTCAGCCAATTTCCATATGTTGTTCTGCAAATAGTGTCATGTATATATACTGTATATATATATACACACAGTATATGTGTTACCTTTTGGTATTCTGTTGAATCCTGAGGTGTTTTGAATTGTTTCTTACTTCAACCCCTTCACCCTTGTATTGTTCTGTCCTCAGCGCTCTTAACCTCGTACTTCTAGTTGGCCTTTACTTCATGTTGTCGGTCAATGTTCATGCTGAATATAAAAAAAACAGTTTCTAAATGCAGGTTTCTCCATTTGTTTTTGTGTTTATCTGTTGACCAAGAAAAGGGTTGTGAGCCTTTGTCTTTAGAGATAAATCTGGTTTTCTGTGTCTCTGTCCATGGTGCTACTATTTTGTGTTTGGTATAGATAAGTGTTATCACTTTTGTCTGTGTTAGTGTCATACTTTGCGAATGTATTCCTTGTGCAGTGCAATCACTAATACATACTTTATTCAGACCTCGAACATAGTCAAGATTGTCTGTGAGATTCATTCCTTTAGAGGAATATATGGCATATTTATTTGCATTACTGATGTTAACAAGTAACTATTGAAGCATATCAGGAATATGTTGATGTGATGCTTGTGTCCCTGGCAGTGGAGTAATGGATCATTGATCTCATAAGTGTGATCTGTAGGGCTATGCATTGTTCTGTTTACTCCAGAATATATTTTTTGGTCACCTTGAAGCCTCATGTGAACCAAATGAGGAATCAAGTTCAACCATTCTTATATACATTGGTGTTCATGTGTTTTTTGACTGCATAAAGATGACAATGTGTCATTTTTAAAGCTCCAGTTTCTTCTGCTGTTGTTTATCTAGTCAATGTTTTATTACAAAATGATTACAACAAGAAGTCAAATAATGCATGGAGAACAACAACATATCCACATTTGAAAACAGCTTGATACCACCACACAGTGTACATTGTAACTGAGTTCTTTACAATAAGATTCCATTAATAGACTTTTCATAATAAATCATGTTTATATTCAAATCACTAAGTTTTTGTTTAAGCTCTTGTGGCCAGGTTTGCTAAAATGTCATTTACAATAATTGCCCTTGACAACATTTATTGAAAGCGCTGATCTTTGACTATAATCCGTAGAAATATATGATTATGGTATGTTGCAGATTGCGATATGTGTCCCTGAAGTTGAATGACGGAAACCTACTTGCTGTTTTTATTTAAGAGCAACATATATTTTGAAGGAGGAGTGCTACATGGTTCTTTCATTAAATTAGTTAAAAAGAAAGCAGTTACTGTAAAATGTGCTAAACTGGCCTCTTTTGTTTGAGCTTTGTTGTGTTTGATTGCTTTCTGATTTGACCTACACTTTAGAAAGCATTGAATTAAAGACAAAAAAAACAAGTTGCTTGTATTTTAAATAACAAATGACCTAGTTGTCCATGGGTGAGCTTCTAATTTCACTATGAAGGCTCTTAATCACTCTTTTGTCTGGTTTGTTCTTCAGAGGATACCTATTACAAGATTGGTTCTGTATCTTTTTCTTTGTTACATCAGGTGTTTTGTATACATTTGTTGATTTTGAAGATGGCAGTGTTGTATACAGACATTGTTCACTTTAATAGTAGTGACAGAGTAGTGTGTTGCCAGAGCAAGTTTTCTGACTTTGACTGACTTTGATTTTTTGCATTAAGTTTCCACTCCATTGTTTTTCTAGTTGTTCGTCCTGATATTCAGTGTTAGTACAATTAAGTCAGAATGAAATAAATGATCTGTTTAAAAACTAAACAAATATCTCCTCTTTCCCTGGAAGTAAAAAAACGACTTCTTAACACAATTACCAAATGATAAGCTGTCCGAGCAAGTAGCAATAGAGAAATCTCCTTGTTATTACAAACTTGTTCATCTGCAGAGCTTTCAGATTTAGTTTGCTTACATTTAAGTCACAGTACAGTCCAATAAACTCTTGATAACAATACTCTATCTTGAGATTAAACTGCAGCCACTATAAAGAATACAATTTGAAATTGTATAAATTCAAAAGGCTATCGAATAGAGACATTCCACTTCTTAATGTGGGATTTCTTGATTCCACAGCAAACAATAGTGTAAAGTATGCCAAATTTGTGCAACCCTGTTATATGATGACAAAAGTGACTATTATTTGAATTGGTTATCATATCTATTGTAAATATGCACTTAATGTTTTTGATACAGTTATGCAGCGCCCTGTAATCACACATGTGCTACAATATATTCAGAGTGTATATTTGTGAAAAAGAAAAGTGCTGATGCAGTCACATGTCTAAATGTTTCTTTGTCAACATATCAAATTATCCAAATGGAACCAAATTCAAGTAAAAAATAAATCAATGCATATTTTTACTGATCAACTAATGGGACTACAGCCTTGCAGACATTTTTGCCAAACCACATACAATCACAATAGACTGAAGCAATGTCTGTTCCTGCCAGATGAATCCTTCTGATAAAATTAAGAAAAATAAAATCAACATTCCTTTTAAGAGGATTATCAGATTTTACATGTGGAGTGCAAGTGAAGGAAATACTTCTTCCATTGTCTTTTTTAACAAAGACCTATGTCTGCTTTGTTTTGGTGGCATATTATTTCAATATAAAATGTTACTTTAAGTGTGTTGACTTTGACAAAATATGACAATGTAAGCACATTTGGACTAATATGGTTAAAGGTATAGCTTTCATATATGGTGACCTTCTTAAGGTCTAGCTTAACAAGTAGTAGATGTCTTCAGACATTGTTTTGAGTTTGTCTTTCATAAATAGTTTGGTAGATAGATGAAAAGTATGGATGTACTAATGATCATAAACTGTGAAATTGTTGTCTTACAGCTGCAGGTTGTATAGAAAATTAAGAACTGGAGAAATAAACTGTGCTGAATGCACAGTACTTTTTGTTGTGCATAGTTTCCTGATTTGGACTGATTGTTAACGACTGTTTAGATGTTTTGAACTCCAAAGTACAGTAAATGTTTTATGTGGAATGTTCTTGGTCTTGTTACTTCTGATTCCAACTCACGGTGTCGCTATACACCAACCTTTAAAGCCCTTTAACTCATCTGTCCATTGTGGAAATACGTTTTTCTTCTGCCTTTTGCGTGTGGATAGAGGCGACATTACATTGAACTACTGAGGATATTAGGGTTGCGAGTTAGGAGAGTGCAATGTCGATTCTTCGTTGTCCTACCATTTTACATCTGAAGATGGATGCAAATATTATTGTTTTTCATCTGTGCAGCTTCGGCTTCCTTATTTTGCGTGGCGCATATGGAGACATGAGCTATTCTTTTCCAGAGGAGATGAAACGAGGATCGGTTATTGGAAATATAGCCAAGGATCTCGGTCTGCAGACGGGTGCTCTGTCTAACAGGAGAGCCCGCATTGACACGGATGGGACGGATAAACGTTATTGTGACATAAACCTGAATAACGGAGAGCTGGTTGTTGCGGACAGGATTGACCGAGAGGGGCTCTGTGGCGAAAAGGCTTCGTGTATCTTAAAACAGGAGCTTGTGCTGGAGAATCCTCTCGAGCTCCATCGGATAACTCTACACATTCAAGATATCAACGATAACTCCCCACAGTTTAAGGAAGAATTGATCAAAATAGAAATCCGCGAGTCTGCTGTCAGAGGAGCTCGTTTTGTGATGGATGATGCGCACGATGCGGATGTAGGACAAAACTCAGTTCAGCAGTACAGCCTGAAAAAGAATGACAATTTCATTTTGGCTGCTAATGGAAACACAATCGAGCTTGTTCTTGATAAAGAGCTCGATCGAGAGAAGCAAAAAGAGATCAATTTGCTCCTCACAGCTTTAGATGGAGGCTCTCCTCAAAGATCAGGTACAGTAGTCATACACGTCACTGTCCTGGATGCTAATGATAACGCCCCAGTGTTCAGTCAGGCCGTCTATAAAGCCAGTCTGCCTGAAAACTCTCCTTTAGATACTGTGGTGGTCACAGTGAGTGCTACTGATGCAGACGAGGGAGTTAATGGAGATGTGACATATGAATTTGGACATGTTACTGAAGAAATGAAGAAGGTATTTAGTATTGACCGAAAAGTGGGAGAAATAAAAGTAATTGGTGCTGTTGACTATGAAACCACTTCATCCTTTGAAATACGCGTTAAAGCAAAAGATGGTCTAGGTCTTTCATCTTACGCTAAGGTGATGATTTCTATCACTGATGTGAATGACAACGCCCCTGTAGTCAGTTTGAAATCACTGATGAATCCCATACCTGAGGACACCCCACCTGGTACAGAGGTGGGCATCATTAACGTGCAGGATAGAGACTCTGAGACTAACAGACAGGTCCGCTGCTCCATTCAGCAAAATGTCCCTTTTAAGTTGGTTCCTTCTATTAAAAACTATTATTCTGTGGTGAGCACAGGACAACTGGACCGTGAACTAGTGTCTGATTACAACATTACAATCACTGCCACTGACGAGGGCTCTCCACCTCTGTCCTCCTCTAAAACTGTTCAGTTATCTGTAGCAGACATCAACGACAACCCACCTGTGTTTGAGGAACAGTCGTACAGCGCATATGTGAGTGAAAATAACAAACCTGGCTCCACTTTATGTTCCGTTAGTGCTCGAGACCCCGACTGGAGACAGAACGGTACAGTGATTTATTCTCTGTTATCCGGTGAGGTGAACGGTGCCCCGGTGTCCTCCTATGTGTCTGTGAACGGAGACACGGGGGTGATCCACGCTGTGAGGTCGTTTGATTTTGAACAGTTCAGGAACTTTAAAGTGCACGTGATGGCCAGAGACAACGGTTCTCCTCCGCTCAGCAGTAACGTGACTGTGAGTGTGTTCATATCGGATGTGAATGACAACTCTCCTCAGATACTGTACCCCGCCCCGGAGGGCAACTCCTTCATGACCGAGCTGGTCCCCAAAGCTGCACACGGAGGCTCTCTGGTGTCCAAAGTGATAGCGGTGGACGCGGACTCTGGACAGAACGCCTGGCTGTCCTATCACATAGTGAAATCCACTGATCCGGGACTTTTCACTATTGGTGTCCACAGCGGAGAGATCAGGACCCAGCGCGACATTTCTGAGTCTGACAGCATGAAACAGAACCTTATTGTGTCAGTGAAAGATAACGGACAGCCCTCTCTGTCTGCCACCTGTTCCATGTATTTACTGATTTCTGATAACTTGGCTGAGGTGCCAGAACTGAAGGACATTTCTTATGATGAGAAGAACTCCAAACTGACCTCTTATCTGATCATCGCGCTGGTGTGTGTGTCCACCTTTTTTCTGACCTTCATCATCATCATCATGGGTGTGAGGTTTTGTCGTAGAAGAAAGCCCAGACTGTTGTTTGACGGAGCAGTCGCCATCCCCAGCGCTTATCTTCCTCCTAATTACGCAGATGTTGACGGCACAGGGACTTTACGCAGCGCTTACAATTATGACGCCTACCTGACAACAGGGTCTCGAACCAGTGACTTTAAGTTTGTGTCATCTTACAATGACAACACACTGCCTGCTGACCAGACTCTGAGGAAAAGTCCTACAGACTTTGCTGATGTTTTTGGAGACTGTGATGAATCTCCTGAGGTAGGAACATTCGCAAAATATCCCCAGGCCTTATTAAACTGTATTAGTTAGGTATTATCAGTTTGAAATTAAATTACATAGGCGTTAGGTTATACTGGTAAAGAGTTGTCAAGAAGTATGTGTGTCCTTGATTAGTACAACTTTAGCCTAAAGTTCCTTCAAGGTTCATTAGTTTGGTGTTTTACATTTGTTCTCTCGTTGGGAGCACTGGCGTTTTTATGACATAACTGCACATGCTTTTTTTTTTTTTTTAAACAGATGAATTTCAGAACTTCTTCCTTGGGTATATGTTGTTTTGCATTATTTTATTTTCCTCCATTATTATATTTTAAATGTTTTTTTCCTTCAGTTCAGTGTTGTGTTTTGTATTTGACAAAAATATTTGCTGATGTTACTTGAACTTTCAGTGTCAGATTATTTAATTATTCTTCTGATTCTGGAGGAAAAGGGATTCCTGCGTTTTTCTCCTTTGGTGTGGCTTACTTTTTGCATAGGTTTATTCAGCCAATTTCCATATGTTGTTCTACAAATAGTGTCATATATATACTGTATATGTACAGTATATATATACACACAGTATATGAGTAACCTTTTGGTATTCTGTTGAATCATGAGGTGTTTTGAATTGTTTCATACTTCAACCCCTTCACCCTTGTATTGTTCTGTCCTCAGCGCTCTTAACCTCGTACTTCTAGTTGGCCTTTACTTCATATTGTCGGTCAATGTTCATGCTGAATATAAAAAAACAGTTTCTAAATGCAGGTTTCCCCATTTGTTTTGGTGTTTATCCGTTGACCAAGAAAAGGGTTGTGAGCCTTTGTCTTTAGAGATAAATCTGGTTTTCTGTGTCTCTGTCCATGGTGCTACTCTTTTGTGTTTGGTATAGATAAGTGTTATCTCTTTTCTCTGTGTTAGTTTCATACTTTGCTAATGCATTCTGTGTGTAGTGCAATCACTAATACATACTTCATTCAGACCTCGAAAATTGATTATTTGTGAGATTCATTCCTTTAGAGGAATATATGGCATATTTATTTTCATTGCTGATGTTAACAGGTAACTATTGAAACATATCAGGAATATGTTGATATGATGCTTGTGTCCCTGGCAGTGGACTAATGGATCATTGAGCTCATAAGTGTGATCTGTAGGGCTATGCATTCTTCTGTTTTCTTCAAAATATAATTTGTCAACCTTTTTGGTCACCTTGAAGCCTCATGTGAGCCAAATGAGGGATCAAGTTCAACCATTCTTCTATACATTGGTGTTCATGTGTTTTTTCCCTGCATAAACATGACAAGGTGTCGTTTTTAAAGCTCCAGTTTATCCTGCTGTTGTTTATCTAGTCAATATTTTATTACAAAATGATTTACAAGAAGTCAAAAATTGCATGGAGAACAACAACATATCCACAGTTGAAAACAGCTTGATACCACCACACAGTGTACATTGTAACTGAGTTCTTTACAATAAGATTCCATTAATAGACTTTTCATAATAAATCATGTTTTTATTTAAATCACTAAGTTTTTGTTTAAGATCTTGTGGCTAGGTTTGCCAAAATGCAATTTACAATAATTGCCCTTGACAGCATTTCTTGAAAGCGCTGATCTTTGACAATAATCCGTAGAAATATATGATTAAGGTATGGTATCTATCAGATTGTGATATGTGTCCCTGGAGTTTAATGACGGAAACCTACATGTTGTTTTTGTTTGAGAGCGACATATATTTCGAAAGAGGAGGGCTTCATGGTTCTTTCATTAAATTAGTTTTTTAAAAAAGCAGTTACTGTAAAATGTGCTAAACTGGCCTCTTTTGTTTGAGCTTTGTTGTGTTTGATTGCTTTCTGATTTGACCTACACTTTAGAAACCAGTGAATTAAAGATAGTGAATTAAAGATAAGATTTTGTTCACTTTAATAGTAGTGACAGAGTAGTGTGTTGCCAGAGCAAGTTTTCTGAATTTGACTGACTTTGATTTTTTCATTAAGTTTCCACTCCATTGTTTTTTTAGTTGTTCGTCCTGATATTCAGTGTTAGTACAACTAAGTCAGAATTAAACAAATGATCTGTTTAAAAACTAAACAAATATCTCCTCTTTCCCTGGAAGTAAAAAAACGACTTCTTAAAACAACTACCAAATGATAGGATGTCCGAGCAAGTAGCAATAGAGAAATCTCCTTGTTATTACAAACTTGTTCATCTGCAGAGCTTTCAGATTTAGTTTGCTTACATTTAAGTCACAGTACAGTCCAATAAACTCTTGATAACAATACTCTATCTTGAGATTAAACTGCAGTCACTATAAAGAATACAATTTCAAGTCGTATAAATTCAAAAGGCGATCAAATAGAGGCATCCCACTTCTTCAGCAAACAATTGTGTAAAGTATGCCAAATTTGTGCAACCCTGTTATATGATGACAAAAGTGAGTATTATTTGAATAGGTTGTTATATTGTAAACATGCATTTAATGTTTTTGATACAGCTATGAGCAGCGCCCTGCAATCATACATGTGCTACAATATATTCAGAGTGTATATTTGTGAAAAAGTAAAGTGCTGATGCAGTCACATGTCTAAATGTTTCTTTGCCAACATATCAAATTATCCAAATGGAACCAAATTCAAGTAAAAAATAAATCAATGCATATTTTTACTGATCAACTAATGGGACTACAGCCTTGCAGACATTTTTACCAAACCACATACAATCACAATAGACTGAAGCAATGTCTGTTCCTGCCAGATGAATCCCTCTGATAAAATTAAGAAAAATAAAATCAATATTCCTTTTCAGAGGATTATCAGATTTTACATGTGGAGTGCAAGTGAAGGAAATACTTCTTCCATTGTCTTTTTTAACAAAGCCCTATGTCTGCTTTGTTTTGGTGGCATATTATTTCAATATAAAATGTTACTTTAAGTGTGTTGACTTTGACAAAATATGACAATGTAAGCACATTTGGACTAATATGGTTAAAGGTATAGCTTTCATATATGGTGACCTTCTTAAGGTCTAGCTTAACAAGGTGTAGATGTCTTCAGACATTGTTTTGAGTTTGTCTTTCATAAATAGTTTGGTAGATAGATGAAAAGTATGGATGTACTAATGATCACAAAGTGGGAATTTGTTGTCTTACAGCTGCAGGTTGTATAGAAAATTAAGAACTGGAGAAATAAACTGTGCTGAATGCACAGTACTTTTTTTGTGCATGGTTTCCTGATTTGGACTGATTGTTAACGACTGTTTAGATGTTTTGAACTCCAAAGTACAGTAAATGTTTTATGTTGAATGTTCTTGGTCCTGTTACTTCTGATTCCAACTCACGGTGTCGCTATACACCAACCTTTAAACCCCTTTAACTCCTCTATCCATTGTGGAAATACGTTTTTGTTCGCCTTTTGCGTCTAGATAGAGGCGACATTACATTGAACTGAGGATATTGGGATTGCGAGTTAGGAGAGTGTATTGTCGATTCTTCGTCGTCTTAGCATTTTACATCTGAAGATGGATTCAAATATTATTGTTTTTCATCTGTGCAGTTTCGGCTTCCTTATTTTGCGTGGCGCATATGGAGACATGAGCTATTCTTTTCCAGAGGAGATGAAACGAGGATCGGTTATTGGAAATATAGCCAAGGATCTCGGGCTGCAGACGGGTGCTCTGTCTAACAGGAGAGCCCGCATTGACACAGATGGGACGGATAAACGTTATTGTGACATAAACCTGAATAACGGAGAGCTGGTTGTTGCGGACAGGATTGACCGAGAGGGGCTCTGTGGCGAAAAGGCTTCGTGTATCTTAAAACAGGAGCTTGTGCTGGAGAATCCTCTCGAGCTCCATCGGATAACTCTACACATTCAAGATATCAACGATAACTCCCCACAGTTTAAGGAAGAATTGATCGAAATAGAAATCAGGGAGTCTGCTGACAGAGGAGCTCGTTTTGTGATAGAGGAGGCGCATGATGCGGATGTAGGACAAAACTCAGTTCAGCAGTACAGCCTAAAAAAGAATGACAATTTCATTTTGGCTGCTAATGGAAACACAATCGAGCTTGTTCTTGATAAAGAGCTCGATCGAGAGAAGCAAAAAGAGATCAATTTGCTCCTCACAGCTTTAGATGGAGGCTCTCCTCAGAGATCAGGTACAGTAGTCATACACGTCACTGTCCTGGATGCTAATGATAACGCCCCAGTGTTCAGTCAGGCCGTCTATAAAGCCAGTCTGCCTGAAAACTCTCCTTTAGATACTGTGGTGGTCACAGTGAGTGCTACTGATGCAGACGAGGGAGTTAATGGAGAGGTGACTTATGAATTTGGACATGTTACTGAAGATGTGAAGAAGATTTTTAGTATTGATCGTAAATTTGGTGAAATAAAAGTAATTGGTGCTGTTGACTTTGAAACCACTTCATCCTTTGAAATACGCGTTAAAGCAAAAGATGGTTTGGGTCTTTCATCTTACGCTAAGGTGATAATTTCTATCACTGATGTGAATGACAACGCCCCTGTAGTCAGTTTGAAATCACTGATGAATCCCATACCTGAGGACACCCCACCTGGTACAGAGGTGGGCATCATTAATGTGCAGGATAGAGACTCTGAGACTAACAGACAGGTCCGCTGCTCCATTCAGCAAAATGTCCCTTTTAAGTTGGTTCCTTCTATTAAAAACTATTATTCTGTGGTGAGCACTGGACAACTGGACCGTGAACTAGTGTCTGATTACAACATTACAATCACTGCCACTGACGAGGGCTCTCCACCTCTGTCCTCCTCTAAAACTGTTCAGTTATTTGTAGCAGACATCAACGACAACCCACCTGTGTTTGAGGAACAGTCGTACAGCGCATATGTGAGTGAAAATAACAAACCTGGCTCCACTTTATGTTCCGTTAGTGCTCGAGACCCCGACTGGAGACAGAACGGTACAGTGATTTATTCTCTGTTATCCGGTGAGGTGAACGGTGCCCCGGTGTCCTCCTATGTGTCTGTGAACGGAGACACGGGGGTGATCCACGCTGTGAGGTCGTTTGATTATGAACAGTTCAGGAGCTTTAAAGTGCACGTGATGGCCAGAGACAACGGTTCTCCTCCACTCAGCAGCAACGTGACCGTGAGTGTGTTCATATCGGATGTGAATGACAACTCTCCTCAGATACTGTACCCCGGCCTTGATGGCAACTCCTTCATGACCGAGCTGGTCCCCAAAGCTGCACACGGAGGCTCTCTGGTGTCCAAAGTGATAGCGGTGGACGCGGACTCTGGACAGAACGCCTGGTTGTCCTATCATATAGTGAAATCCACTGATCCGGGACTTTTTACTATTGGTGTCCACAGCGGAGAGATCAGGACCCAGCGGGACATTTCTGAGTCTGACAGCATGAAACAGAACCTTATTGTGGCAGTGAAAGATAACGGACAGCCCTCTCTGTCTGCCACCTGTTCCATGTATTTACTGATTTCTGATAACTTGGCTGAGGTGCCAGAACTGAAGGACATTTCTTATGATGAGAAGAACTCCAAACTGACCTCTTATCTGATCATCGCGCTGGTGTGTGTGTCCACCTTTTTTCTGACCTTCATCATCATCATCATGGGTGTGAGGTTTTGTCGCAGGAGAAAGCCCAGACTGTTGTTTGACGGAGCAGTCGCCATCCCCAGCGCTTATCTTCCTCCTAATTACGCAGATGTTGACGGCACAGGAACTTTACGCAGCGCTTACAATTATGACGCCTACCTGACGACAGGGTCTCGAACCAGTGACTTTAAGTTTGTGTCATCTTACAATGACAACACACTGCCTGCTGACCAGACTCTGAGGAAAAGTCCTACAGACTTTGCTGATGTTTTTGGAGATTGTGATGATTCTCCTGAGGTAGGAACATGTAAAAATTATTGCTTGACCTCTTGCATCAGTAATCATTCCAGTTTCAAATGTTTAGAAGTCTAACAGGTTTGCTGTTTGGTTACTTTTGTCAAGAGTTGTCAAGAGCCTTGTATGTCCTTGATTTATTAAATTGAATCTTAAAGTTCCCATGAGCTCAATTTTGTTGGTGTTTCTTGTCCTTCTGGTTTGAGGTTAGTTCATGTTTTTGTTGTGTTAGGTGGAAATCTGTTTCCAGTAGTTTTACTCTGCTTTGTGGTTTAGGTTTTGTGTTAAAGATACATATATAATTTTGCTGTGCTGCAAATGTGTCTAATATTTAAGTCTGACTTTGAATCTTCCTTGAAAGCTGAGGGAATTTGTATTCTTTTACTCTGCTCTTTTGAATTGGTTTTTCAATGGAGACCAAACTTGGGCATTTAGCGGTGATGCAGTGTGTCTTTACTGTCTCATATTGATGATCTATGTTTTGTTTCTGTTGAAACATGAGGGATTTTGTACTGTCCTTCTACATTGTCATTGTCAACTTTAAAGAAGAAGGACTTTTTATATTGTAAAGGCTCCTTTGGTGAAAATCAAGTTTTTAAACTTGTTATCATGTCTATTTTGTCAAAGTTGGTTTTAGTAATTTAGATGCCAAATGAAGAGCAATATGAGGCCTTTCTCCTTTTTTCTTAAAGCAATCATAATCATAATAAACCTGTTTTGGGTCATCTCATTTCAGTTAACAAATGAATCCACAGAACTATGACAGACCCAAATATGAATTATGAATATACACTCACACATAGCCTCCAGTAGCTCATTATGTATTAGAAGAGTAACTACAGAACTCAGTCACCCAGCATCTTAAGGGATATTTTTGTGATATTCAACCTCTATTTTGATGTTATATTACACACTCTCTGCACTTAATTTACATTCAGATACACATATCAATCATTGAAAATGATATGTTATGTGTAATTCACTGATGCACATCATTAAATATTCAATGATTCGACTTAGAGTAATCCAAATGTATTTTTGTTACCATTAGTTTACTACAATATTATGACAATCACATACATTTTCAGATACAGTTAATGCAGTGTATGCCTTCACTGTTTATCTCTCATCTGCCACTTTTTTTCCTCTCTCTTTCCCCATTGCCTGCTAGTTTTTCTCTCTCCTCTCTCTTCATCTGCAGCTTTCTGTCTGTATGTCTTGTCTGTTTGCCTATCTGTCTGCTTCAGGATTGCTTGAAAGCTGTTTGATCAGATAATAATAGTACCTCAAGGTGATTAGTAACAAAGGTTCTCAGGTAAAATGTATCAGAGTAAAAGTATACATTATCCAGTAAATATAGTGGAGTAAAAGTAGAAAGGGCAAAACAATATGAAAACTCAAGTAAAATAGAAATACACCCAGAAAATACTTAAGTATTGTAAAGACGTACCACTACTTTGTTACATTATTACACCACCGCTGACACCACAGTCTATAAAGTCTAGCAGTCAGCACAGTGACTGAGCATGTTCAAAAACTTTTAATGTTCTGTTTGTTTTTGCTCTCATCTGCACATTTCATCACTTTGCCTTGCTGATAGTTAATTTATAGATGTTTTGTTGTATTTATTTGGTCAGAAAAAAACAAGTTCAGTGTTCATGGGAAGTTCTGACATTATGAAATCCATTCTCAATTGGAATTTCATGAACTTTACCAGAATAACTTCTCTCATTTACTTATAAATTACCTGATAATAACTAAATCCTAACATGAAATTGATTTCATAGAAATATACTGTGTATATATATATATATATATATATATATATATATATATATATATATATATATATATATATACATTTAAAAATACGTAATTATCCTTAATGCAACAATTGGTCTGGAGCATAGAGGCTACAATGTGATGGAGTTTAATTTATTTTCTAAAATTATTTTACTGTTAGAAATCGTCTTCCACAGATGATGATTGTTGCAAAAGAAACGACTTCATTGTTCATGATTGACTGTTTTGTTTTTTTGAGTGCCAATATTACATGAATTACTGGCAGACACACTCCTTTCTATCTCTCTTCTCTTAAACAACCTTTTTACAAACCCTCAGAAATTCTTATATCTTACTTTATATATCTTCACTTGTGTGACTAGTTTAACTAATCATTCAGTGATTTTGTTGAAACGTTTTCACGGCTGTTCTCCCTCATCTTTTGTGACTTAGACTATGTCTCTTTGCACATCGCTTTTGACTAAGGGGTCTGCAACAGGAATGAACATAAAACCATCTGATAGACATGCTACTCTTCTGCTGCTCCTTTGTATGGATAGCATCACCTTTAATATGGAGTCTTTACATGCTGTTTGCTCCTCTGACAGGGGTCTGTGCAGGATATTTTTTTATTTAACTTTTACTTTGGTTAAATTCTCTTTTTGACATACAGATAATATGAATGTAAATTTGACGAATAGTGTTTTTAATTGAAATCTCTGTCTGTCAGTTTCCAGTATAAAGTATTTTTTTTACATTAGTGGAGTGATTTTGCGTGCTTAATGATGTGCTCTGAACAAATCAGCTTTATGTTATAAAAACATGATGGTGGATGTTCATGTTGTCCATTCTGTTTTCTGGTCCAATTAAATATTTTTCTTAGGTAGTAACTTGACAGAATATTAGAAACCTTGCTCAACCAATTACAGCCTGACTTTCATGAAGGTGGTCTAGTTATGCTGACAGAATGAGTCACAATTCTTTAGTGGTGTTTCTAGTAGAGTAAATATTATAACAGCTGTTCAGATTTTCTGTGGATTGACTTAATTCAAAGTGATTGGTCTTGTGTCTCAGCTCTGTTGCTTGGGATGGTTGATTTATTATCTTATCCTAAATCATGTGTTGAATCTATACATCAGGTGTTGTGTTCATATTTATTGATAGATTGATCACCTGTCTCTAATCTGTGATGTTGGAAGTGAAGTTTATCTTTTAAGAAGAGTGCAGAGGATCAATCAGTCCTCCTTAAACTCAGTTTGGTGTGTTAAAGTAGTGTTATCACCTTAAATCTTTGTTTTTGTCAGTACACTGTTTTATGCGATTTAGTACTGATAGAAGTGCAGGTGTTTCTTTAAATTGTGTGGCCTTTTGTTTAGCAAAAGTTAAAATACAAAATCAAAGTTGTCTGCATACCAGTCTGGAAAAAAATAAATTTCATTACTCTGCTGAACCTGAAATATTTATTGAATCAGCATCTCACATATCATCACATTTATTCTATTCACTCCTCTTAAAAGCACAGCAGAGTGGATGAATTACCTTGATTATTTTGAGCTCATATTTTAATAATTTGCATAATGGTGTAATCAAAGTACGTCAAACATACATTTGCTGCTAAACAAATGAATTATAAGAATGAAAGAATAATATGTTCTAGAAAGACACAAGCACCACACAATAATGAATGAATTTGTAAAACAATGCTTTTATTTTAGCCAGTGACACAATTGTGTACATATATGCACACATATATGTACATATATACTGTATCTGTACTTCTAAAAAATGTAGACAGAATCCCAAATCCCCCTGCTAATTTCTAGAAAATAAATAGAGCCCTGCTACAAGTAGACACTTCTTAAAAGTGCATTTGGTGGCTATCTCCCTACTTTAATAAGATGGCAACAGCTTTATATCTGTTTTCACCAGGGTTGCATCAACTTTGGTACTTTGTTTTCACAGTTATGTGACTGACTAAACCAATCAGAAGGTGTAAGTTAGATTTCAGTGTATTACAGTTGGTGTTATCATTTTTGGGGATGATGCAGGACGAACATTTAAACTTGTAAATATTTAAAATGTTAACTGGAAAATTGTAGTGCCTTAATGAAACTAAATTAATTTGCTTCCACTTTAAGTATTATCAACAACTCCTCTTTGTGATCCATCTACAGACACCAGTGCAACAACTTTTAGCACATTATCTTTTGAAGGTGAGAACATGTTTTCAAAACTCAGTGAATTCCTTAAAAATATATATTTGGGTGTTGGTTGTTGGTAGACAACAACAACAATGGAATAAGAGTGGCAAGTTTGAACATATCTTTATACAAACTGTGATAAATACATCAAGGAAATTAAACATAAGATCTGAAACATTCATCGTTTATAATAAATGCAAAGGAGGAAATACAATAGAAATCAGTCCACAGTTAATGCATGTTGTACGACTTATGCTGTTCGCTCATTGTTTCCTCAGTTGAATCTCAAACATAACTGCAGTTTCAAATATTACTCAACAACTAATGTTGGTGTTTTTCTTCTTGAACAGTCGTTTTAATCAACCAAAACAGGTCGAAGTTGTTTCTTTTATTGTCATTTTTCAAAATGTCTTACTTTATCTCACGGTGGCGCTATTCACCAGGCTTACGATTTTTAAGTCCTCTATCCTTCGGTGTGGACGCACAGTCTTGTGTTCTTGTGTTCAGAAAGGGAAAATCACCCTGGAATCGCAGTCACCCTTGGTTTTTTATGGTTACATTTTATTCGCTTTGTTGTTTTCTCGTAGATGATGGAGTCTAATATAATCGTTTTTGAAACGTGCGGCTTCTATGTCTTCCTTCTTTTGTGTGGCGCATATGGAGACATGAGCTATTCTTTTCCAGAGGAGATGAAACGAGGATCGGTTATTGGAAATATAGCCAAGGATCTCGGGCTGCAGACGGGTGCTCTGTCTAACAGGAGAGCCCGCATTGACACAGATGGGACGGATAAACGTTATTGTGACATAAACCTAAATAACGGAGAGCTGGTTGTTGCGGACAGGATTGACCGAGAGGGGCTCTGTGGCGAAAAGGTTTCGTGTATCTTAAAACAGGAGCTTGTGCTGGAGAATCCTCTCGAGCTCCATCGGATAACTCTACACATTCAAGATATAAATGATAACTCCCCACAGTTTGATGAAGAATTGATCGAAATAGAAATCAGGGAGTCTGCTGTCAGAGGAGCTCGTTTTGTGATAGAGGAGGCGCATGATGCGGATGTAGGACAAAACTCAGTTCAGCAGTATAGCCTGAAAAAGAATGACAATTTCATTTTGGCTGCTAATGGAAACACAATCGAGCTTGTTCTTGATAAAGAGCTCGATCGAGAGAAGCAAAAAGAGATCAATTTGCTCCTCACAGCTTTAGATGGAGGCTCTCCTCAGAGATCAGGTACAGTAGTCATACACGTCACTGTCCTGGATGCTAATGATAACGCCCCAGTGTTCAGTCAGGCCGTTTATAAAGCCAGTCTGCCTGAAAACTCTCCTTTAGATACTGTGGTGGTCACAGTGAGTGCTACTGATGCAGACGAGGGAGTTAATGGAGATGTGACTTATGACATAGGACATGTTACTGAAGATGTGAAGAAGATATTTAGTATTGACCGTAAAATGGGAGAAATAAAAGTAATTGGTGCTGTTGACTATGAAACCACTTCATCCTTTGAAATACGCGTTAAAGCAAAAGATGGTTTGGGTCTTTCATCTTACGCTAAGGTGATGATTTATATCACTGATGTGAATGACAACGCCCCTGTAGTCAGTTTGAAATCCCTGATGAATCCCATACCTGAGGACACCCCACCTGGTACAGAGGTGGGCATCATTAACGTGCAGGATAGAGACTCTGAGACTAACAGACAGGTCCGCTGCTCCATTCAGCAGAATGTCCCTTTTAAGTTGGTTCCTTCTATTAAAAACTATTATTCTGTGGTGAGCACAGGACAACTGGACCGTGAACTAGTGTCTGATTACAACATTACAATCACTGCCACTGACGAGGGCTCTCCACCTCTGTCCTCCTCTAAAACTGTTCAGTTATCTGTAGCAGACATCAACGACAACCCACCTGTGTTTGAGAAACAGTCGTACAGCGCATCTGTGAGTGAAAATAACAAACCTGGCTCCACTTTATGTTCCGTTAGTGCTCGAGACCCCGACTGGAGACAGAACGGTACAGTGGTTTATTCTCTGTTATCCGGTGAGGTGAACGGTGCCCCGGTGTCCTCCTATGTGTCTGTGAACGGAGACACGGGGGTGATTCACGCTGTGAGGTCGTTTGATTATGAACAGTTCAGGAGCTTTAAAGTGCACGTGATGGCCAGAGACAACGGTTCTCCTCCGCTCAGCAGCAACGTGACCGTGAGTGTGTTCATATCGGATATGAATGACAACTCTCCTCAGATACTGTACCCCGCCCCGGAGGGCAACTCCTTCATGACCGAGCTGGTCCCCAAAGCTGCACACGGAGGCTCTCTGGTGTCCAAAGTGATAGCGGTGGACGCGGATTCCGGACAGAACGCCTGGCTATCCTATCATATAGTGAAATCCACTGATCCGGGACTTTTCACTATTGGGGTCCACAGCGGAGAGATCAGGACCCAGCGGGACATTTCTGAATCTGACAGCATGAAACAGAACCTTATTGTGTCAGTGAAAGATAACGGACAGCCCTCTCTGTCTGCCACCTGTTCCATGTATTTACTGATTTCTGATAACTTGGCTGAGGTGCCAGAACTGAAGGACATTTCTTATGATGAGAAGAGCTCCAAATTGACCTCTTATCTGATCATCGCGCTGGTGTGTGTGTCCACCTTTTTTCTGACCTTCATCATCATCATCATGGGTGTGAGGTTTTGTCGCAGGAGAAAGCCCAGACTGTTGTTTGACGGAGCAGTCGCCATCCCCAGCGCTTATCTTCCTCCTAATTACGCAGATGTTGACGGCACAGGGACTTTACGCAGCGCTTACAATTATGACGCCTACCTGACAACAGGGTCTCGAACCAGTGACTTTAAGTTTGTGTCATCTTACAATGACAACACACTGCCTGCTGACCAGACTCTGAGGAAAAGTCCTACAGACTTTGCTGATGTTTTTGGAGACTGTGATGACTTTCCTGAGGTAGGAACATTCGCAAAATATCCCCAGGCCTTATTAAACGGTATTAGTTAGGTATTATCAGTTTGAAATTAAATTACATAGGCGTTAGGTTATACTGGTAAAGAGTTGTCAAGAACTATGTGTGTCCTTGATTAGTACAACTTTAGCCAAAAGTTCCTTCAAGGTTCATTACTTTGGTGTTTTTCATTTGTTCCCTCGTTGGGAGCACTGGCGTTTTTATGACATAACTGCACATGCTTTTTTTTTTTTTTTTTTAAACAGATGAATTTCAGAACTTCTTCCTTGGGTATATGTTGTCTTGCATTATTTTATTTTCCTCCATTCTTCTTTTTTAAATGTTTTTTTCCTTTAGTTCAGTGTTGTATTTTGTATTTGACAAAAATAATTGCTGATGTGACTTGAACTTTCAGTGTCAGATTATTGAATTATTCTTCTGATTCTGAAGGAAAAGGGATTCCTGCGTTTTTCTTTGATGGTGTTTTTGGAGACTGTGATGATTCTCCTGAGGTAGGAACATTTGGCAAATACTGCTTAACCTTTTGCACATTTTGTAAGTATTTGCTGCTTATGAGGGAAAGTTATGAGGGAGCCAGGATATGGGGGCTGACTGGGGGATGAGGAGCTAGTTGATGTTATGAAGGACTGGGGTGATTTGGTCATGGGTGTGGGAGTGTGAGACTAAAGAGACAGCAGCAGAGTTCTGGATATATTGTAGTTTCTTGAATGTTTTTGATGATGAACCGTCGATGAGAGTGTTGCAGTAGTCTAGTCCAGAAGGGATGAATGCGTGGGTGAGGGTGTCATAAGTGCAATTTTCCAGTTTCCTGCTTGCTCTGCTCTGGTTGAGCCCCTTTGTGTCTTGAGTAGAGCCGAATCTAGTTTTTCATTGCCTCTGTCCTTGGTGCTGAAACCCCACATTGCTCTGTGGATGCATATTTAGGGAGAAAATAACCTATGCCCTGTTTTTTGTTGTCATTTTTTCATTCAGATTATGAATAAGCTTTGCTATTTCTTTTAAATAGTAACCCTGACCAGACAGTGAGAAAAAGTTTAAGTCTTTCCTGATGCTTTTGTAGATTGTGATGATTCTCTTGAGGTAGGCATTTTTAATTTTTTCGCCACACCTGTACAGTGTCTTCAATTGCTTCACAAATCATCCTTTTGTTGATTATAATTCTCTGTATTTGCTACTGAAAATTGAAATTCTATTACCCCCTTATTTCTTAACATGCCCTTTTCCCCCTTTTCTGTTGTTACCTCTGTTTCCTTTTCATGTTTTTTTCCCTGAGGAGTCGATATGATATTTATTATTTTCAGTTACATGTATTTTTTTTCTGTTTCATTTAAATTCAAAACATTGCTGCTTTATGTCATTTGAGATTAGGCTTTTTATTGAAGTTTGATATCACCCTTTACAGTAAAGGACAATTATGTTTGGTTTATTTTTTAAGTATTTTTACAATAGTAGTAGATCATACTATTGCTTAATATACCATATTATAGCTCAAATCCAAGAAGAGGATCAGATT
The DNA here is from genome assembly GCF_963584025.1 of Labrus mixtus. Taxonomy (NCBI): domain Eukaryota; kingdom Metazoa; phylum Chordata; class Actinopteri; order Labriformes; family Labridae; genus Labrus; species Labrus mixtus. The sequence continues at coordinate 10,814,322 of NC_083621.1, read as the reverse complement.
TGATTAATAAATGCTGTATTTGAAAAAAGAAGAAGTAAATAAAACGGACACCGCCCTTATTTTAAGATTATAAAGCATTATATAATTTACTCATGTAGAAATCAGAGGACCATTTGGAAAGTTTTTAGTTGTACATAGGTTTATTTGTCAGGTTCTTTAAAAAACGTCTTTCTTTACAGTAATTAGTAGTAAACACAAGGCAGACAATTATTTATTATTTGAATCTGTTAAGATTTTAAATGGGTGCTCTTATATTGGCACTGAACATTAGTGATGGATGCACATCCCTGATAGACATACATTGATCAAAGAACATTAAGTTATGCAAATGTCATACGCCCCTTTCGCTCAAAATTCATTTGTTGTTTTTTTTTTTATCTTGTGGGACCTTGTTAAAGTTAAAAAAAAAAAAACAATTACATAAACACTCAATATTTTCTGACATACAATCTGCATGCTTTGTTTGACTTGTTTTCTCAAATGTTTCTCACATTAGAAAACAACTTACTTCTTTATACTTCAGTTACAGATTCTTTCCACATGTGGAGCTTAACAATAGTTGACTTTAATTTAAACGCATGTAAACAGGGAATCACTGCTCCGCCTCGCTATTCTTACGTCAGAGTTTTCATTCTATGTACATATAGTGATTGCTTTATATGTCAAGTATACAGTAACCCTTCAGGGTTTATTATATTTTATCTTATAGGGTTTCCATAATTAAACCTCACATTATTGATTTTGCAGTCTGTGAGCATGATGGTGTTTAGAAAGAAAATGTTTTTGTGTTAGTGGTTTTGCTGTACAGCACACTTTGGCACAGGGTTATGCACATGGTTAAAGGTGTCTGCAATTGTTTACAGTTTTGGTTGGGAGTGTTTGGACCACTGATATTATGTACAAGATTATCTTTCAAGCCTGCTCCTATCAATCTTACCCCATTATGTGTTCAACAAAACAATAGGGCACCACATATAGTCTGAAAAATGAAATGTGTCTCAAGAATTAATCAACACATCTCTGAGAATATCAAGTAAATATATATATATATATATATATATATATATATATATATGTGTGTGTGTGTACTTGATGCTGAAAACGCAAACGTTATGGTTGTATTGCATTTTCCAGGTGATGTTTTTGATGTGTCCCTCCTCTGTTTCCTACAGCCTGAGTTCTCATCTTTAATAGTGTTAGGTTAAAAAAAAAGTAGACTTATCAAATGTAGGTCAAAGTGAAGGTTGATAGAAAGAATGGTAGCACACATGTAAAGCATTTTTCTCACTGGTCTGTTGTAGTTATCCTCTCAGTCTCTTGGTGACGCTCTTTTACAATATCTGACTCATGGATGCTACGTTTTGCCTCTCTTTATCTGTGTCAGTGGAACTGGAGTATTGGGTTAGAGCCGAGAGCTGTGTACGCATGCGTGTTTGTGTATGAGTGTGGGTATTTATAAGGGAGAGAGAGAGAAAGAGAGAGAGAGAGAGAGAGACAGAAAGTGTGTGTGTGTGTGTGTGTGTGTGTGTGTGTGTGTGTGTGTGTGTGTGTGTGTGTGTGTGTGTGTGTGTGTGTGTGTGTGTGTGTGTGTGTGTGTGTGTGTGTGTGTGTGTGTGTGTGTGTGCAGACGCGCAATTGTGAGTGAGTCAGAGTGAGAGAGAGAGAGAGAGCGCGCAGGAGTGAAACAGAGATAGAGGAATCCAAGCTGACAGCTTCCCTAATAGAGCATGATTAATTCAGCCAGAGAAGCACGGATTCGTTGGAATACAGCAGCATTTTCAGTTCGATATTTTACTGATGAGGATTGAGCAAAAATGTCGACAGGAGATCTGCTTTCGGAAGCATGTTTAAACATGGACCATCGAAAAAACTTAAAATGGTGGCTGCATTTTTTATTTCTTGCCCTACTTTTTGGCGTTTCATCTGGAGAAGTGCGTTACGTCCTTCCCGAGGAGATGCAGCGGGGCTCGGTGATCGGCAATGTTGCGAGGGATCTAGGGCTTAAAGTGTCGGAGCTTAACGCTCGTCGGGCCCGTGTTGTTGCAGAGGGAACGAGCCAGCTGTGCGAACTGGACGCTGCGTCAGGCAATCTTTTGATCAGCCAACGGATAGACCGAGAGGAGCTCTGCGCGCAAGCCAGTGTCTGCATCCTACAGTATCAGCTTTTACTCGAAGATCCCCTTAAAGCATTCAGCTTAGTGTTGGACATTGCAGATATAAATGACAACAGCCCAGTGTTCCCTGCAGGGGAGATAACACTAGATTTAGTCGAATCAACTGTGCTGGGGAGGCGTTTTCCACTGGAGAGCGCACATGACCCCGATCTGGGAACCAACTCTATCCGTGAATATAAACTGAGCCCGAATGATCACTTTACACTGGAAATGAGTACTCAAATAAACGGCAATGCTTATCTGGAACTTGTTCTCAAAAAGCCATTAGACCGAGAGGCACAAGCTGAACATGTATTGAAAATCAATGGGATTGACGGGGGGAATCCAGTCAGATCAGGAACTGCTTCTATTCATGTCCGTGTTTTGGACGCAAATGACAATGTCCCAGTTTTTAGTCAACGAGTTTACAAAGCCTATGTGCCTGAGAACTCGCCCATAGGGACTCTTATATCAACACTGAATGCCACGGACTTGGATGAAGGTGTCTATGGAGAGATAACTTATTCTTTCAGTCACCTATCAGACAAGATAGGGGGTGTTATTGAAATCAACCCAATGAGTGGAGAGGTCCGTGTGGCAGGTCCCATTGACTTTGAAGAGGCCAGTACGCACGAGCTGGATGTTCAGGCCAAAGATGGAGGGGGGCAAGCCTCTCACTGTAAACTTATAATTGACATAATTGATGTAAACGACAACAAACCTGTGATAGAGATTAAATCAGCCTCTGCTAAAGTGGCTGAAGACTCTAGACCAGGAACTATGGTCGCTCTGATGAATGTTTATGACATGGACACTGGGAGCAGTGGGCACGTCACGTGTACAATTGCAGATGATGTCCCATTTAAGATTGTATCAGAGGTCAAAAACTATTACATGTTAGTGACTGACGGGTTGTTAGATAGGGAGTTTCAACCAGAGTATAACATCACAGTGACAGCCACAGATGCGGGCTCTCCCTCACTCTCCACTGTAAAAGTTTTAACAATTGTGGTTACTGATGTCAATGACAATCCCCCGACTTTTACGCATAGCGAGTACAATGCCAACCTCTTGGAAAACCAACCTGTTGGCACGTTTGTGATGAAAGTGAAAGCAGAAGATATTGATGATGGACCCAATGCTAAAACTCTGTACCAAATATCAAGGGACACAAGCTCAGATGTGTCCTCCTTCCTTACCATCAACTCAGCAACAGGGGAGCTCTTCACTTCACGCCTCTTTGACTATGAACAAACAGTTTACTTCCAAATTAAGTTGACAGCTCAAGATGGAGGAAGCCCCCCTCTCTCCACTACCTGCACTGTAAACGTTTTTATCAAGGACCAAAATGACAATACACCGGTTGTCCTGTACCCTGTCCAAACTTCCGGATTCATTGCTGAAGATATGGTGCCAGTTGAAGCACCAAGAGGTTACCTGGTTACTAAGGTTGTAGCTGTGGACTCAGACTCCGGCCACAACGCATGGCTTTCCTACAGAATAATCAAAGCAACGCAGCCTAACCTGTTTATGGTCGGCCTGCATTCAGGAGAAATCCGAACTGTGCGAGCATTCATGGAGGATGATGAATCAAAACAATCTATTGTGGTTTTAGTGACAGATAACGGGCCTGAATCTCTCTCTGCCACAGCTACAGTGAGCATAGTCATTGGTGATGGGCTGCCTGTTTTAAACGAACTCTTTGAGTTTTCAGATGAATCACAGGACAGTGATAACTTGACTCTCTATTTGATCATCGCCCTGATTGCTGTTTCCTCTCTTCTCATACTTTTAATTACTGGTGTGTTTTATTTTAAGCTCTGTCGGCAGAGTTACGTTTACCGTTCAACCACTGCCAGTCTCCCCGTTTTCCCTACGGCCTACTGCCCCCCTAGTTTTGCAGATTTTAGCCATTGTGGGACCCTACTGAAAGATGATCGTTATGACCCCTTTCTGACCACTGGGTCTTGGAGGGGCGATTTTCGTTTCAGCTCAAACACAGACACAGACACACTAAAACAAAGAAGTGCAGCCTATCAGAAAAACACCCTAAGGCGCACTAGTACAGATAGAGCTAGTCTGAAGGTGAGGTCAGGTGGGCCGCATCCATGTTACGTTGTCACATGAGAGTCCAACAATACATTTTGTAAATATGTTGTTAAATAATCCCTGTTTTATGTTTTAAATTCGGTCCCGTTGACTGTCTAATATATACATGGTTATATAGAATTTTCAAAGAAATGCATATTGTGGTATTCTTTGCCTAAATGGTGAATGATTGAAATCAAAAGTATTCATGCATGAAAATGTTGTGAGTTATGTGTTTAGTTAAGCTCTCTGGGTTTAACCTCAACATTTCTACCCCATAACTTGATCTTGATCATATGGCAATCTTAACCTATTGGTCTGTCCGTCCAATATTTTTTTTGTATCACAGTAGAATAAATAAAGAATCCTTATCTGTTTTGTTTGTGATCCCTTTCATTGGTGATCTTTAGTGAGGCCAGTTGTATCTTCATCTGTTCTATTCTTCTTTTCTTTGACTTGTTAGTTGCCACCCCCCTCCCCCCTCTCTATTATAGTTTGTATATTTTCAGGGTAACTTAGTCTCAACTTTCCCATATCCTGTTATTTATGGTCTACAAATGTCTAAGTTAATATATAGAGTATTTATTTGCTCTTTATTTTAAGTTAAAAGATAAATATTGGATTAAATTGTAAAACATATACTGTACGTGTGATTTCCTACATTTTAAGTGCATGGTCGACCTTTCTATCACTGTATATTTTTATCTTCTGAGAGCCATACAGAAAAAGATGGTCATCACTTTTAATCTTTTGCTTTGTCAGTGGAGTTTGGCTTTGCCTGTGTTTATGTTTAGGTGTAAAACAATATAAACAAAACTATTACTTTTTAATCACAAAACAATACAGTTAAGTTTGATATGGTATAATTTGTTCTCACAAATTATGATTTGTTGTGTGACAGAGACCTACAAGAAGCTTTGCACTATATGAATGGAACTCAACAAAATGTAAACAGACTATACTTGTATGTTGATAAAAAAATAAACTTAAAAATAAGATTGTGTTTTACTCTTCAGTATGCTTTGGGCTTCAATATGCCCTTCACTCATGCACTTTACTACAGAAACTCCTACTGATGGTAATAATCATATTCAACTTCACAAAGACTTGTGTGAATTCAGGTCGGTCCAGCAAGTATTTGCAAAATCCTGGAATGTAAAACTCAAATCAACATTTAGACCCTCTTCCTTCTTCTTTGCCTCAAATGAGGACAGTGCAATGTTATGATTACAATTTGTGGAAATTGAATATCAAACCATCTTCGTAGCTTATTACAAAGTGTTGTAGTTTTCACCATTATTCTCCAGCTAATGTAAAAGATAGCTGACCGCGATCACGCTCCAAACAGTGAATCTGAATGAAATTACCATCAAACCTCAGATACAGTGTCCCACGTAATAATAAAGTCAGACTGAAGCACTCTTTTGCACACCAGTCAATCCTAAAATGAAATATGTTTTTTTAAAACACAATATTTACATGACAGAAAGGACATATGCATTGACTCAGTCAACAGTGGGGAAGGCTTCATGGCATGTAGATATTTCAGAGGCATATTTTTTTTTTCTTTCTCATGAACCATAAGAATTTGTTGAGATCTACTCACAATTCATCCCTAGCACCAAGACACATGCATATTCAGACACAGTAATGGAAAAAGCAGCAGTATGAATGTATGTTACAAGTAAGAATGTAAAAAGCACCGTAGTTGGAAGCTGCATATGGGTTAGATTTTAGCCTTATACAACAGCAACTGTTGTGTATGTTTTTTTTTTAAATCGTACAAAGTGTCTGCGTGTGCACTTTACTGCCTACCACTGAGTGTGTCATAGTGGTGAAGCAGAGAGGTTTTGTCATCAAACGAATTCCTCTGTGAATTCATGTGTGCTCCTGTTCGTGTTACAGCTGCAGGCTCATCTGTGCTCCTAATTTCAGCCGTTGAAGGAGGGAAGGGGAGGGGGAGAAACAAGCAGTGCTCATTTTGTATCCTTTCTTATCTGGGTCACAAGAACACTGCAGTGTGGATGACAATATTATAGAAAGATTTAAAAGAATGTCAGTTTAATAAGAGCATGGCTGTTTTAGATGATATATTGTTTTACAGATGTATGTATTTTTAAAAACTGAGATTGAATCTGTTAAATAAACTTTATCTAACGGATGAAATGATGGATAATTGCTGACTCATTATACACAATCCAGGAGGTGGCTACGCAGTCAAGCGATCCTTCTGTATATCAATTAGTGACAGGAAAAATCCCTCCCTTCACTATGTAGACATCAGGTTATTTTCATGACACTTTGTTGAGCATGAAAATATGTCATCATCCAAGTCATGATTCAGTTAATATTGGATACAAACAGCTTTTTCATTTTTTTATTACGCTATTTTTTTTAAATATACAAAATAGCAAAGCAGTAGTTTTGGAAACTCAATAAATACAATGCTTCATGCAAGGTATTAACTTGAATCAAGAGTCAGGTTATATGTAAAGTATTTATTTTATTTAAGCTTTATTCAACCAGGAAATGCTTGTCTTCATTAAAACGCTTGTTATTTTTTTCAAAAGTGTTCTGGCTAAAACTGGCAGAAGAAAGGATTGCAAAGTTTCCAACCAACAACTAGCAGCCATTCATACAAACATAATGCAATATACATTTCTTCAAAGACATGAATGCAACAGAGTTTGAATATGTGTCTTGGCTAAAGCAGCCTCTTGAATTTACTGTGTGACTTCTTGTTTGCGTGAACTTATTTTGCTTCTAGTGTGTGGACTTTTTCTATCTTTGGATGTTTTTTGTTCAGCACCCAGTACTTAAAGTGATTTGTCACAAAATCAATCCATTATATTATTCTGATAAATCACTGTGGATATGTATGTGATGCTTGTCAATGTAAAGTATGTGACAGGATGTGATACTTGTGTCTTTTATTTAAGGATTCACACTAATTGTTTTTTTTGTTTTTTGCTCTCTTCTTTTCTCGGTACACTCCTGAACTTCTGTCATCCAGCAGGTAAGAGTATTTTCATTTCCCTTTCTCTCTCACTGTGCAATACTCTCAACTCTGTAAACAACTTACACTCCAATTAACACCATGTTCAACACCCACTATCAATATGAGTTGATCCATATGAGCTTGTTTTATTTCTCTACCGTGGACTTTTCCCCTATCTCTTTGTTTCATCTTACAAAATGTTTTTAGCAATATTTGTAAAGTGTATATCATCACAAATGCCAATTTAAAAAGCACAGCCTTGCAAGACTGAAATCTTAACTTGCAGTCTTATGACACAGGCAGCTGCGTTGCCCTTATTTGTGTGTGCTGTGTGATTCTACCCAGGGCTTTAGACCATATGAATATTAATAGCCCTGGCTGCTGCTGTAGAGTCATTTCCTGAATAATGCACAATCATGGTGTGCAGAATGCTGTGCAGAATGCTGTGCTCTGCGGCAGTGTAGGCTAATATTATGTGCCATCGGTGGGAGGCGCTGTCGTGACCCAATTATTTAAAAAAAAAAAAACTACCTGAGCAGACAGCATGCTGCAGTTACATTAGAAAGAATTGTACTCACACTGCTGTGAAACTTACCAGTATTCATTCATGTTTGCAAATGAGTGAATATTAATTAAACTGCATAAATACAGGTCACTTGATTTATCACCCAGATTATCTATCTCTACCTCTATCTCTATCTCTGTCTCTACCTCTACCTCTACCTCTATCTCTACCTCTACCTCTATCTCTACCTCTACCTCTACCTCTATCTCTATCTCTACCTCTACCTCTATCTCTACCTCTACCTCTATCTCTATCTCTACCTCTATCTCTACCTCTACCTATATCTCTATCTATATCTCTATCTATAGCTATATCTCTACCTCTACCTCTACCTCTCTCTCTCTCCCTCTCTCTCTATTTTTTTTGCTTAACTTCTCCTACTTGAATTGATGATATATTGATCTGTTTAACCCGTGGTGAAAATTCCCTGTTCGCTGGATTTCGATTTTGAAAAAGGTCATTTGGATGTCTGATACAAGTCCACACATACCACCAACGATGCTGTTGTTTCAGTTTGCCACTGTTGGTGGTGCTGTTGCCTAAGCAGCCTATTCGTCTAATACCAGATTTATCACAAGTCACCGCCCGTCTTTGTGCATACACTTGCTAAGCTGGTGGTATTTTATAGGTTATACTGAGGATGATCAATTAAAGGCTCCATATTGTGATCGAGACACGATGTATTTCTTTCTATACGGATAACTGGGAAATGTTCTGCTATTGATGGGAAGAAATTAATTTTTTGAAGATGAAGGGCACCACACTGGATTTGCGAGTCTCCATTTCGCTTTTCTGCGTTGTGACTGCGATCAGTGGACAGATTCGTTATTCTATACCAGAGGAGATGAGGAAAGGACTGTTTGTCGGAGACGTTGCTAAAGACCTCGGCTTGGATGTTAAAAGGTTGGTGTCTGGTCGGGCTCGACTTGTTATAGATAATGAAATTCAGTATGTCACGCTGAATCAGAACAAAGGCCATATCGTTGTCAATGAGAGAATTGACAGGGAAAAGATGTGCGCCAAGAAGTCGCCCTGTAGCTTTAGTCTAGAAATTGTTCTCGAAGATCCTCTTGAATTGTTTTCTAATACCGTCGAAATCCAAGATGTAAACGACCATGCTCCCGCATTTCCCAAAAAAGAAATAAATCTGGAAATCAGCGAATCGACGCCAACGGGTACTGTATTCCTGCTTGATAGCGCAGCTGATCCTGATGTAGGAATAAACTCCCTGCAAAGTTACTCATTAAAGACTAGTGATCATTTCATTCTCAAACAACAAACTCGAGCAGATGGTAGTAAATTTGCTGAATTGGTGCTCGAGCATGGTTTAGACCGCGAGAAGCAGAGCGAACACAGGCTCATACTGACTGCTGTCGATGGGGGGGAGCTGCAGAGGTCTGGGACGGTAAAGATACACGTTTCTGTTCTGGACGCAAACGACAACGCACCTGTTTTTTCACAGTCAGTATACAAATCATCAGTCTCTGAAAATATTTCCAGGGGCACAGTTGTTGCTATAGTCAGTGCCGTAGATGTGGACCAAGGTTTCAATGGTAACATCACGTATTCTTTCACTCATTTAGAGGAGGATTCATCGTGTCCATTCACAATAAATCCTTACACGGGAGAGGTTACGCTCACCGGTGAAATCGATTACGAAGTTTCTTTAAATTATGAAATAAACATTCAAGCCAAAGACCCGTGGGGTTTAGTGGGCGCCAGCAAATTAATGATAGAGCTAATTGATGTGAATGATAACAGTCCACTAATTATAATGGCTTCATTTTCTGGTAAGATTTCCGAGGATTCTACACCCGGAACTGTCGTGGCGTTAATCAGTGTCCAAGATAAAGATTCTGGTAAAAATGGGCAAATTCATTTAAATATAGATGAACGGCTCCCGTTCAAAATTAAATCATCTCTTCGGAGCTATTACACATTGGTTACAGAGCAAAATCTCGACCGAGAAAAGCTATCGAAGTACAACATCACCCTCACTGCCACAGATGAAGGGTCGCCTGCCTTATCAAGCACAAAAGCTGTCGTTTTAGATGTTACTGATATTAATGACAACGCCCCAGCTTTCAGCCAACGTGTTTACAACACTCAGGTAATGGAAAACAATTCTCCTGGTGTCGCTTTGGTACAGATCCACGCCACTGATCCCGATCAAGGTCAAAATGCACGCATATCATATTTTCTTATTGATGGCGAGGTCAATGGACATCCTGTCTCCGAATTTTTCTCAATCAACACAGAGAGTGGAGTCATTCAGTCACTGCGTTCACTTGACTATGAACAAGTCAAAGAGTACAAAATACGAGTCAAAGCACAGGATGGAGGCTCACCACCATTAAGTAGTAACGCAACAGTTATTGTGCGTGTCCGGGACCAGAACGACAATCCCCCCCAGGTGCTGTACCCAGTCCAGACTGGTGGATCAGTGGTGGCTGAGATGGTACCTCGTGCAGCAGATGTGGGCTACCTGGTGACTAAAGTGGTGGCTGTTGATGTGGACTCTGGACAGAATGCCTGGCTCTCGTATAAACTGCAGAAAGCCACAGACAGGGTGCTGTTTGAAGTGGGCTTACAGAATGGAGAAATCAGAACTATCCGTCAAGTGAATGATAAAGATGTTGTGAAGCAAAGACTGACTGTTATAGTGGAGGACAATGGGCAGCCATCTCGTTCAGCTACAGTCATTGTTAACGTGGCGGTGGCGGACAGCTTCCCTGAAGTGCTGTATTCGCAGCCAATGAGTCAAAGTTTGGTTAGTGTGGATGACGCCGGAATTGAAACCCTCAAGAATGGAGAGCAGTCATCAGTAGTATCTCGCATGTCTACTTTGGTAAGTTGGCCCCAAGTCACACCTGCTCTTACACCTGTAAGGAAAATATTTTTTAATTGATTGTACTGATTAAAGCTACAATAGGGCGCATTTTGATGTCATTTCACAGGACCATATCAACTGAATCTCGTTCACTGTCCATGGTGCTGAACTGCTGTTTTGCACGTAAACACTCTTGTGTCAGGGCTTTGGGTTGACATTAGAGGAATATAAACCACAATTTAGTGGCTATTACTTATACTACTTTTACTATTACTACTACTGATAACAATAATAATATATGTTTTGTTTTATTCTAAGACCAAGTGGTTATTTAATGCAAAGTTGATTGTCAAACATATTTATGTTTTTTTGCAGCTAAAAAGGAGCTTTGAGTTGTAAATATTTGGAAGTTATTAATGAAATCGAGTCCAATCTTTTTATTGATTATTTGTATCCCTTTTTCCGAAAAGTAAATTACATAGATTAAAACAATCAGGAAAGTGCTGCATATTCCTACCAGGTGTGGTATTTACATGAAGAATAACCCCAGAAGCACTTAACTCATGGGTTTTTTATGGTATAGAGCTACATGTTTCATGTCTTAGCCTCTAAGTGACGCTGTTGCCTGGGAAATCAATGGTAACCTGCAGTGTGACTCAGTGCTGCTCCCTCCCCTGTTTTTTTTTTTGCATTTTACAAGGGTAGGTGATCGGTGTTTCATACGAGCAACTCAGCAAGTACTCAACGGATTTTTTGTATAGTTCTATCACTGATCTTAATCAAGGCGGAATGTATTTGTTTTCCACTGCGTTTTGAAATCTCAACATCATTGTCTGGAGAACCACATTTCAACATGGAATTTACAGAAAATCGTCGAAACAGAGGTGTAAAATGGCCATTGCAAGGGGCAGTATATGTGTTTATGTTTCAATTCATTGTTAATCAAGCGGAGGCACAGATCCGTTATTCGATCCCTGAGGAGATGAAGAAAGGCTCCCTTGTTGGTAACGTCGCACAAGATCTAGGTTTGGATCTGAAAAGGCTGCGTTCCGGGAGAGCCCGTATCGTCACCGGAGAAAACATCCAGTACATCGGGCTGAAGACAGACAAAGGGACTCTAGTCGTGAATGAGAGAATAGACCGAGAGCAGCTCTGTGGAGAGGTCACACCCTGTAGCTTTACGTTTGAGATTTTAATGGAAAACCCAATGGAGCTGCACCCCGTGACAATAGAAGTTTTGGACATAAACGACAATGCTCCCATTTTTCAAAACAGTAATTTGGAATTTGAAATAAGCGAATCAGCTGCGCTTGGTTCCCGTTTTGTTTTAGCAAGTGCGGACGATGCTGACGTGGGTGAAAACGGTCTGCAGGACTACGTATTGACTCCAACTGAAGATTTTGTATTGAAACAACATGTTAATCCAGACGGCAGCAAATACGCAGAAATGGTACTCCAGAAACCATTAGACAGAGAGAAACAGCCAGGACTGTCTCTAAAGTTGTTGGCCGTGGACGGCGGAAATCCACAGAGATCTGGTACAGTTAACATAGACGTAAACATTCTAGATGCCAACGATAATGCCCCTGTGTTTAACCAGACTGTGTATAAGACAACTGTGATTGAAAATGCTCCCATAGGCACGCATATTGTCACTGTGAGTGCAAGCGACAAAGACAGCGGCTCGACTGGTATGTTGAAATATTCATTTTCTAAATCAAAAGCAGGGATAGCTAATTTGATTGATATAGATGAGTCCACTGGCAGAATATTCGTGACAAAGGAGATAGATTTTGAAAAAGACAAGAAAATTGAATTCAGAGTCGAAGCTAAAGATCAGGGTGGACTGACAGATTCTTGCAAAATTGAAATTGAGGTTATTGATGTAAATGATAATGCTCCTGTTATTAACGTCATGTCATTCACTAGTCCTGTATCAGAGGACTCTCCTTCTGGCACCACAATTGGTATAATTAATGTTAAAGATATTGATTCCGGCGATAACGGACAAGTAAGGTGCATAATCGAGGGTACTATCCCGTTTAAAATTAAATCCAACGTCAGGAATTATTTTGCACTGATGACTGATGCTGCATTAGATCGCGAAGATTTGTCAGAATGCAATATCACTGTCATTGCGTCAGATGCAGGATCTCCTCCCCTTTCAACTAAAACAACTTTTCATTTGAAGATTTCTGATGTCAATGATAATGCGCCTGTTTTTCAACGAGGTCCTTACAGTGCTTTCATAACAGAGAATAACCCTCCAGGTGCATCTATATTAAGTGTTTATGCAAAAGACCCCGATGAAAACCAGAACGCGCGTGTTTCCTATATTTTGGAAGAGCGTGAAATCGGTGGATCTCCAGTTTCTGATTGTGTCTCAATTAATGCAGAAAGCGGAGTAGTACACGCAGTGCGCTCATTTGATTATGAGCAGCTGAAACAACTGGTTTTCGTGGTCAAAGCGCAGGATGGAGGCTCCCCTCCACTAAGCAGCAACGTGACAGTGAAAATAATGATTCAGGACCAGAACGACAACCCCCCTCAGGTCCTGTACCCAGTCCAGACAGGTGGATCAGTGGTGGCTGAGATGGTGCCTCGTGCAGCTGATGTGGGCTACCTGGTGACTAAAGTGGTGGCTGTTGATGTGGACTCTGGACAGAATGCCTGGCTCTCGTATAAACTGCAGAAAGCCACAGACAGGGCGCTGTTTGAAGTGGGCTTACAGAATGGAGAAATCAGAACTATCCGCCAAGTGAATGATAAAGATGCTGTGAAGCAAAGACTGACTGTTATAGTGGAGGACAACGGGCAGCCGTCTCGTTCAGCTGCAGTCATTGTTAACGTGGCGGTGGCGGACAGCTTCCCTGAAGTGCTGTCTGAGTTCACTGACTTTACACACGACAAGGAGTACAATGACAACCTGACTTTTTACTTAGTGCTGGCTTTGGCTGTAGTGTCCTTCCTCTTCATCACGTGTGTGGTGGTTATTATATCAGTGAAAATCTACAGATGGAGACAGTCTCGCACCCTGTTTCACTCCAACCTCCCTGTGATTCCATATTATCCACCACGTTACTCAGACACTTTGGGCACAGGGACTCTCCAGCACGTGTACAATTACGAGGTGTGCAGGACGACTGACTCCAGAAAGAGTGACTGTAAATTCGGCAGAGCTGGTAGTCAGAACGTGTTGATAATGGACCCCAGTTCTACAGGGACCATGCAGCGGATACAGAGTGAGAAGAGCATCCTGGATGAACCAGACTCTCCTCTAGAGGTCAGTTGAAAAGTTTACCTTGTCCTGCTCTGTTTTCGTTCTTTCTGTCTCTTAATGAAAAACGGTTACTAGCTTCAGCGTCCCTTTCAGCACCATGGACAGTACCTCAGCAAGATTAATGCCTTGAAAGTAATTATTTTTCTTCTGGAGTCATACCAGATACAAAGATGGATATGTATTATGTGCTAGCCACCAGATGACATCCCTTACGATATTGGAATTCTTACATTTGGTGTTTGATTTATTTGTTTATAATTCAAAAACAATATCGTGCATATTAGCCTCTTGCATATTACAAACAACTTTTTATACAATATATCACATTAATCTAAAACTGTGTGTTCTTGATAATCATTAGTTATAATGCATAGGGAGCTTAAAGTACTATTCCTCTTATTTTTAAGCATTATCAATAAGAAATATTGTTCATGGTCACTGACACTGATGTAAATTATTTCACATAGTGAGTTTTATTTATAATATGCTACTATTAAAATTACAACTTTCACACCTAATTCTTCCCCTGGAGAAAAATTGGACCATAACGTCATTTTGGCTACTGCAATGGCAGTGCATCTTGTACACAATAGAAACCCTCCATACATATTACTATCAACTGTACATAACAGATAGCTTGATTTCCATACAAGTCCCAGTACTCTGTTACACAAACTAAGCAAATGTGTTGTTATATGGCTGCAGAACTGCAGATACGTCAGGAAAATGTGGAAGATAATTGTGTTAAAGCTCATGGAGATATACTCTTTTAAAACTTGCCCTAATTTACTCGTTTTATCTTGAAATGAACCTGCATTAAGTAAGTAATAATTCCATCACCGTGTCTTGGTGTAAGTACTGTGGTCTTGGCTTCACTTGATGTTCACATTTTCGACTCAAAGGGACGCTGTTGGTCAGCAAAACCTTTTCTGTGTTGTGTCGTCATTCAGTCCGTCCCCCGACTGACTACATTTTGCAGAAGGCTTTCTGTGTTTTGTGGAGTTTCAATGGACGCACGAGAGAGCATGGATTAAAAGACCTGCTTTTAATGATTGAACGCGTGTTTATATTTCACCAGGACTCGGATTGATAAAAACAGCTTCTTCGTCGTTTCCATTGAAACCCTTTTTTCTATGCTTTATTGCCATGATGGCAACTCGAGGATCTCTCGCCAACAAATGCGCAAGATGTCGAGATTTTCCAGGACTGCGACGGTGTATACAAATGCTGATTTTCCTGCTGCATGTTGCTAACATGGTTGATGGTCAGATTCGCTATTCAGTACCAGAGGAGATGAAGAAAGGCTCCCTAATCGGTAATGTAGCCCAGGATCTTGGTTTGGATCTGAAAAGGCTCCGTTCAGGGCGGGCCCGCATCGTGAGTGGAGAAAACATCCAGTACACCGAGCTGAAGACAGACAAAGGGACTCTGGTCGTGAATGAGAGAATAGACCGAGAGCAGCTATGTGGAGACACGACGCCATGTAGCTTCAGCTTTGAGGTGATTTTAGAGAACCCCATGGAATTACACAGAATTACTGTCGAGGTTTTGGATATAAATGATCACGCTCCCGTATTCACGAATATTGATAAGCCTGTCCGCCTGGAAATAAGTGAATCAGCTGTAGTGGGAGTACAGTTTCCATTGCAGAGTGCAGAGGATCTAGATGTGGGACAAAACGCTTTGCAGGATTACGTTTTATCACCAAACGACAATTTTATATTGAAGCAACATGCAAATCCAGACGGAAGTAAATATGTTGAAATGGTGCTTCAGAAGCCTTTAGACCGAGAGCGACATCCACATTTGTCCTTAAAATTGATCGCAGTTGACGGAGGAACACCACAGAGATCCGGTACAGTAAATATAGATGTCACTGTCTTAGATGCAAATGACAATGCTCCGATTTTTAATCAATCTGTCTATAAAGCATCTGTGATGGAAAACACAATGAAAGGCTCAAGAATAATTACAGTTAATGCCACAGACGCTGACAGTGGTTCAAATGGACTCATTAGTTACAGTTTATCTAAGACCAAGGGAAGTGCAGCAGATATATTTAGTATTGATGAAAAGACCGGCACGATTTTTGTGTCTGGTCTGATAGATTACGAAAGACACCGAAAGTACGAGGTGAGGGTGGAGGCAAAGGATCAGGGTGGGCTTACCGGTTCAAGTAAAGTTATATTCGATGTGTTCGACGTCAACGACAATGCCCCGGTGATAAACATTTTGTCGTTTTCCAGCCCTTTATCTGAGGATGCTCCTCCAGGAACAACGATTGCTATTTTAAACATAAAAGATGCAGACACTGATAATAATGGGCAAATTAAATGTTCTATTGATGGCAAACTTCCCTTTAAGATCGAATCATCTATTACAAACTATTACAATTTGATTTCTGATCAATATTTTGATAGAGAATCCGTTTCAGAATATAACATCACAATAACCGCCTCTGATTTCGGTTCCCCCGCTCTTACCAGCTCAACAAAATTACACCTTAAAATTTCTGACGTAAATGACAACGCACCATCATTTGATAAAGCCATCTACTCTGCTTACGTCACAGAAAATAATTCCCCTGGCATTTCTGTATTTGCTGTCAGTGCGCGAGACAAAGATTGGAATCAAAATGCGAGAATCTCGTATCTTCTGGAGGACACACAAGTCAGTGGTAGTCCAATCTCTTCTTTTGTGTCTTTAAACTCTGAAACTGGAGTCCTTAGTGCGGTTCGTTCTTTTGATTATGAGCAGATCAAACAGCTTCAGCTGGTAGTCAAAGCGCAGGATGGAGGCTCCCCTCCACTCAGCAGCAATGTGACAGTGAAAATATTGATCCAGGACCAGAACGATAACCCCCCTCAGGTCCTGTACCCAGTCCAGACTGGTGGATCAGTGGTGGCTGAGA
This sequence comes from Labrus mixtus, assembly GCF_963584025.1. NCBI lineage: Eukaryota > Metazoa > Chordata > Actinopteri > Labriformes > Labridae > Labrus > Labrus mixtus. Next base: position 10,797,497 of record NC_083621.1, on the reverse strand, counting down.
TGGTGCCTCGTGCAGCAGATGTGGGCTACCTGGTGACTAAAGTGGTGGCTGTTGATGTGGACTCTGGACAGAATGCCTGGCTCTCGTATAAACTGCAGAAAGCCACAGACAGGGCGCTGTTTGAAGTGGGCTTACAGAATGGAGAAATCAGAACTATCCGTCAAGTGAATGATAAAGATGCTGTGAAGCAAAGACTGACTGTTATAGTGGAGGACAACGGGCAGCCGTCTCGTTCAGCTGCAGTCATTGTTAACGTGGCGGTGGCGGACAGCTTCCCTGAAGTGCTGTCTGAGTTCACTGACTTTACACACGATAAGGAGTACAATGACAACCTGACTTTTTACTTAGTGCTGGCTTTGGCTGTAGTGTCCTTCCTCTTCATCACGTGTGTGGTGGTTATTATATCAGTGAAAATCTACAGATGGAGACAGTCTCGCACCCTGTTTCACTCCAACCTCCCTGTGATTCCATATTATCCACCACGTTACTCAGACACTTTGGGCACAGGGACTCTCCAGCACGTGTACAATTACGAGGTGTGCAGGACGACTGACTCCAGAAAGAGTGACTGTAAGTTCGGCGGAGCTGGTAGTCAGAACGTGCTGATAATGGACCCCAGTTCTACAGGGACCATGCAGAGGATACAGAGTGAGAAGAGCATCCTGGATGAACCAGACTCTCCTCTAGAGGTTAGTTAAACAGTTTGTCTTTTCATGCTCTGTTTTCGTTCTTTCATCCTTTTAATGGCAAATGGTTACATTTTTCGATGTCACTTTCAGTACCATGGACAGCACCTCAGTAAGATTGTATGCCTTGAAAGGAATTTTTTGACCTTCAAACTCATACGAGATTCAAATGTGGATTTGTTTTCTGGGATAGCTTCCGGATTATATCCCTTACGAATTTGGAATTCTTAATTTTATTATTCAATCAATTTATTGATAATTCGCAAACAATATTAATGACGTTAATTTATTGTATATTTTAACAAGTTATCTGTCAGTCTAATAGGTTAGGGCATAATTTTTTTGATGTAGCAGTTAAAAGAATCAAATAAATTAGATCTCTATAAACCCTATTGCCAGATTGCTCTTGCTATTTTTGCAAAAATATGGGTAAAACAAGAGAGAATCAATGCAAGTGATTTTTTTAAAAATGAATTGTAAATTTCAATTTAAGGTTTATGAGTATTAAATGAAAAAAAAAAGTATATAACTGAATAACAAAAGAAGTGTGTTTTTTATGTATCGATAATAAAACACGTATTAATTAATATAGTTTCATGTATACATGCAGTTACACTGAGTAGGAAAAACACAACTTAAATTTCGTCAAACATTTTATAAAGTATATCATTTGAATCTAAACCTGTGTACTTGATGATCATTCACACTTATAGTGCACACGGAGCTTAAATAAGTATTTATTTTGTTTTTAAGCATTGTGAATCAGAAATATTGAACATTCTCAGTGACACTGATAAAAATTATTTCACAATGTCAGTTTTGTTTATAATACGCCACTATTAAAATTACAACTTTGACACCTAATTCTTCCCCTGGAGAGACATTTGACCATGAAGTCGTTTTGGCTACTGCAATGGCAGTGCATCTTGTACACAATAGAAACCCTCCATTCATATTACTATCAACTGTACATAACAGATAGCTTTATATCCATACAAGTCCCAGTACTCTGTTACACAAACTAAGCAAATGTGTTGTTATATGGCTGCAGAACTGCAGATACATCAGGAAAATGTTGAAAATAATTGTGTTAAAGCTCATGGAGATATACTCTTTTAAAACTTGCCCTAATTTACTCGTTTTATCTTGAAATGAACCTGCATTAAGTAAGTAATAATTCCATAACTGTGTCTTGGTGTAAGTACTGTGGTCTTGGCTTATCTTGATGTTCACAATTTGGACTCAGAGGGACGCTGTTGGTTAACAAAACCTTTTCTGTGTTGTGTCGTCATTCAGTCCGTCCCCCGACTGACTACATTTTGCAGAAGGCTTTCTGTGTTTTGTCGAGTTTCAACGGACGCACGAGGGAGCGTGGCGTTAAAGACCTGCTTTTAATGATTGAACGCGTGTTTATATTTCACCAGGACTCGGATTCATAAAAACAGCTTCTTCGTCGTTTCCATTGAAACCCTTTTTTCTGTTATTTTTTTTACCATGATGGCAACTCGAGGATCTCTCGCCAAAAAATGCGCAAGATGTCGGGATCTTCCAGGACTGCGACGGTGTATACAAATGCTGATATTCCTGCTGCATGTTGCTAACATGGTTGATGGTCAGATTCGTTATTCAGTGCCAGAGGAGATGAAGAAAGGCTCCCTAATCGGTAATGTAGCTCAGGATCTTGGTTTGGATCTGAAAAGGCTCCGTTCAGGGCGGGCCCGTATCGTGAGTGGAGAAAACATCCAGTACACCGAGCTGAAGACAGACAAAGGGACTCTGGTCGTGGATGAGAGAATAGACCGAGAGCAGCTCTGTGGAGACACTACGCCATGTAGCTTCAGCTTCGAGGTGATTTTAGAGAACCCCATGGAATTACACAGAATTACTGTCGAGGTTTTGGATATAAATGATCACGCTCCCGTATTCCCCAACACCGATAAGTCTATCAGTTTTGAAATGAGTGAATCAGCTGCAGTCGGAGTGAAATTTCCATTGCAGAGTGCAGAGGATCTAGATGTGGGACAAAACGCTTTGCAGGATTACGTTTTATCACCAAACGACAATTTTATATTGAAGCAACATGCAAATCCAGACGGAAGTAAATATGTTGAAATGGTGCTTCAGAAGCCTTTAGACCGAGAGCGACATCCACATTTGTCCTTAAAATTGATCGCAGTTGACGGAGGAACACCACAGAGATCCGGTACAGTAAATATAGATGTCACTGTCTTAGATGCAAATGACAATATTCCGATTTTTAATCAATCTGTCTATAAAGCATCTGTGATGGAAAACACAATGAAAGGCTCAAGAATACTTACAGTTAATGCCACAGACGCTGACAGTGGTTCAAATGGACTCATTAGTTACAGTTTATCTAAGACCAAGGGAAGTGCTGCAGATATATTTAGTATTGATGAGAAGACCGGCACGATATCCGTCAATGGTCTAATAGACTATGAAAAGGAAAAAAAGTACGAGGTGAGGGTGGAGGCAAAGGATCAGGGTGGCCTAATTGGAACGAGTAAAGTTATATTCGATGTGTTCGACGTCAACGACAATGCCCCGGTGATAAACATTATGTCGTTTTCCAGCCCTTTATCTGAGGATGCTCCTCCAGGAACAACGATTGCTATTTTAAACATTAAAGATGCAGACTCCGATAAAAATGGGCAAATTAAATGTTCTATTGATGGAAAACTTCCATTTAAGATCGAATCATCTATTACAAACTATTACAATTTGATTTCTGATCAATATTTTGATAGAGAATCCGTTTCAGAATATAACATCACAATAACCGCCTCTGATTTCGGTTCCCCCCCTCTTTCCAGCTCAACAAAATTACACCTTAAAATTTCTGACGTAAACGACAATGCACCGGTATTTGATAAAGCCATCTACTCTGCTTACGTCACAGAAAATAATTCCCCTGGCATTTCTGTATTTGCTGTCAGTGCGCGAGACAAAGATTGGAATCAAAATGCGAGAATCTCGTATCTTCTGGAGGACACACAAGTCAGTGGTAGTCCAATCTCTTCTTTTGTGTCTTTAAACTCTGAAACTGGAGTCCTTAGTTCGGTTCGTTCTTTTGATTATGAGCAGATCAAACAGCTTCAGCTGGTAGTCAAAGCGCAGGATGGAGGCTCCCCTCCACTCAGTAGCAACGTGACAGTGAAAATAGTGATCCAGGACCAGAACGATAACCCCCCTCAGGTCCTGTACCCAGTCCAGACTGGTGGATCAGTGGTGGCTGAGATGGTGCCTCGTGCAGCAGATGTGGGCTACCTGGTGACTAAAGTGGTGGCTGTTGATGTGGACTCTGGACAGAATGCCTGGCTCTCGTATAAACTACAAAAAGCAACAGACAGGGCGCTGTTTGAAGTGGGCTTACAGAATGGAGAAATCAGAACTATCCGTCAAGTGAATGATAAAGATGCTGTGAAACAAAGACTGACTGTTATAGTGGAGGACAACGGGCAGCCGTCTCGTTCAGCTGCAGTCATTGTTAACGTGGCGGTGGCGGACAGCTTCCCTGAAGTGCTGTCTGAGTTCACTGACTTTACACACGACAAGGAGTACAATGACAACCTGACTTTTTACTTAGTGCTGGCTTTGGCTGTAGTGTCCTTCCTCTTCATCACGTGTGTGGTGGTTATTATATCAGTGAAAATCTACAGATGGAGACAGTCTCGCACCCTGTTTCACTCCAACCTCCCTGTGATTCCATATTATCCACCACGTTACTCAGACACTTTGGGCACAGGGACTCTCCAGCACGTGTACAATTACGAGGTGTGCAGGACGACTGACTCCAGAAAGAGTGACTGTAAGTTCGGCAGAGCTGGTAGTCAGAACGTGCTGATAATGGACCCCAAGTCTACAGGGACCATGCAGCGGATACAGAGTGAGAAGAGCATCCTGGATGAACCAGATTCTCCTCTAGAGGTCGGTAAACCACATGAACTTCATGTCTGTACCTCCAATATTCGTTATGTATCGCAGTTCATTTGTAAATTACGCTTTTGCGTAAATTTCAGCACCATGGAGAGCACATGACTGTGAATTAGTTGTTGAGGGCTAGATCAACGTGATTTTGAAAATGCTATTTATAGCGTGGGTGAACCTAAGTCTTGTATATAACATGTCATTTGAGCACCTTTGACAGCTTCTCAGTTTCCAACATATCTTTTTCCCTGTTACAGTTTTAAGATGAACATTACATACATACATACATACACACATACATACGTACATACATACACACATACATACATACATACATACATACATGCACACATACATACACACATACATACACACACACATACATACACACATACACACGTACATACATACACACATACACACATACATACATACACACATACATACACACATACACACATACAAATAACCTTATTCCACTTGTTTACATAAAATAAGATTATTTCACTTGTGATTCAAAGGGAAATAAATCACAGTGTTGTACAAGGTGTCTTTTATGACTTTAAAGCATTTGTTCATTATGGTGCTGGCTATTGGATACAAATGTTCTCAAGTCTCTTGGTGCCTGCTTTGATGGATCTGCAGCGCTCTCCTGATGACAGCGTTTGAAAGAGGTTTTGGCCAGGGTGAGATACGTCCTTTATGATGCAGGATGTCTTGCGTAGCTAACGGGAGGTGTAGGAAGACGTTTGTTTGTTTGTTATTTTTTGTCTGTGTTGTTGCACCTCTGCAGGTCCTTCCTGTCATGTAATTTCGTACACGTTGCGTAATTGTTTGTGTTTATACCGATTTGAAAGGCAGACTTATCTAAGAGGATAATAATCAATAGCTGTCACTTTTATGGAATAACTTTTTTTTAATTCTCAATTTCTTCTCTCACGTTTCTTTTCCAGTATTTTTTAATCAGTGTCTTCCCACCTGGAACATTATAGCACCTACCGTTTGGACATCACTCCAACGAAACCCTTAATGTTCAATGTCAGTCCTCTCAAGATCTGAATCTGTTTTCATCCTTTCCGTGCAAGCATCGAGATTTATTTTTTTAATGATAACGCTATTATCTATGTATAGGCACCTCTTATTATACGCATGACATACGGGTATAGGGTAGGAAGACGAATACGACTTGCATTGTGAATTGCATTCAGGCACTCAAGGGATGCTTAGTTTTCATGTCTGTTCTTTGATAAATACCGAATCCTTTTGTAAGCAGCCTTGAATACTATCTATATATTTCCTCTAAGGGACGCTGTTGCTCACAAAAAAATTACAGAGTTTGTCCGAGCACTGCCTCCCTCATCGTCTCGATTTAGAGGAGAGTCTTGTTCTTGTGGTAGATAGACGGTGGTATACACCACGACCGTATAGATCATCTGCACTTATTTTCGACCTTTTTTACATTCATTTTCAAGGTTTGTGATTTCTCTAAGGATTATTTTTTTGAAAAACGTTTGTTTTTCAGTCTGACATGGCTACTCACGCTGTACTGCAACGTTTTAAATGGCGTTTTCTGTCAGTCTCGCTGTGGCCAAGATGGATAGTCACTTATTTTCTCTTCTTCAATTCAGCGGTAAATTGCCAAATTCGTTATTCAATACCAGAAGAGATGAAGAAAGGTTCTTTGATCGGTAACATGGCACAAGACCTCGGCTTGGATCTGAAAAGGCTCCGTTCTGGCCGGGCCCGTATCGTGACGGGAGAAAACACCCAGTACATCGAGCTGAAGACAGACAAAGGGACTCTGGTTGTGAATGACAGAATCGACAGAGAACAGCTTTGTGGGGACGTGACACCGTGCAGCTTCAGCTTCGAGATTATTATGGAAAATCCAATTGAGTTGCATCGTATCATTGTCGAAATACTGGATGTTAATGACCATTCGCCTGTGTTCCGAAATAACCACATACGGATGGAAATAAGCGAATCTGCTGTTGTGGGCTCTCGCTTCGTGTTGGAAAGTGCGGATGACCCAGACGTAGGAGTAAATGGACTTGAAGATTATGTTTTAAGCACAAGCGACAATTTTGTGCTGAAACAGCATGCCAACCCAGACGGCAGTAAATTTGCAGAAATTATCCTGCAGAAACCTTTAGACAGAGAGGAGCAACCTCGCCTCTCATTTAAGCTGATAGCTGTTGATGGTGGAACACCACATAGATCTGGTACAGTAAATATTGATATTACTGTGTTAGATGCAAACGATAACCCTCCCGTATTCAACCAGACTGTGTACAGAGCTACTGTCTTAGAAAATTCAAAATCAGGCTCTCACGTAATAACCGTAAATGCCACAGATGCTGACAGTGGATCAAACGGGGAGGTGAGTTACGCATTTTCTAATTTAAAGGGAAATTTGGCTAATAAATTTAAAATTGACAAGACCACGGGTACAATAACGGTTTCTGGACAAATAGATTTTGAAAAGGACAAAAAACATGAAATAAGAGTTGAAGCAAAAGATCAAGGAGGGTTGACCGATCTTAGTAAAGTAATTATTGATATTGTCGATGTTAATGATAATGCACCGGTGATTAACGTCATGTCCTTTGCTAGTCCTCTGTCTGAGGATGCTCCTTTTGGCTCGACTGTCGCAGTGTTTAATGCTAAAGACGCGGACTCAGAGAGCAACGGACAGATAATGTGTACAGTAGATAAGAGTTTACCATTTAAAATTATATCATCCTTGAGTAATTACTACTCACTCGTTTCAGATTCAGCTTTTGACCGTGAAAAAACACCAGAATACAACATTACCATAACCGCCACAGACTCAGGGTCCCCGCCTCTCTCCAGTGCCATAAAGTTGCACCTTATTCTTTCTGACATTAATGACAACCCCCCCTTATTTGATAACTTAATATACAATGCTGTCATTGCAGAAAATAATTCACCAGGGATATCAATAATCACTGTTAACGCACTGGACTCTGACTCGAACCAAAATGCGAGAATTTCATATATCTTAGAAAACACACAAGTTGGTGGTTTCCCAGTCTCCACTTACGTGTCCTTAAATTCTGACACTGGAATTATTAGCGCTGTTCGTTCTTTTGATTATGAGCAGATCAAACAGCTTCAGCTGGTAGTCAAAGCGCAGGATGGAGGCTCCCCTCCACTCAGCAGCAATGTGACAGTGAAAATGGTGATCCAGGACCAGAACGATAACCCCCCTCAGGTCCTGTACCCAGTCCAGACTGGTGGATCAGTGGTGGCTGAGATGGTGCCTCGTGCAGCAGATGTGGGCTACCTAGTGACTAAAGTGGTGGCTGTTGATGTGGACTCTGGACAGAATGCCTGGCTCTCGTATAAACTGCAGAAAGCCACAGACAGGGCGCTGTTTGAAGTGGGCTTACAGAATGGAGAAATCAGAACTATCCGCCAAGTGAATGATAAAGATGCTGTGAAACAAAGACTGACTGTTATAGTGGAGGACAACGGGCAGCCGTCTCGTTCAGCTGCAGTCATTGTTAACGTGGCGGTGGCGGACAGCTTCCCTGAAGTGCTGTCTGAGTTCACTGACTTTACACACGACAAGGAGTACAATGACAACCTGACTTTTTACTTAGTGCTGGCTTTGGCTGTAGTGTCCTTCCTCTTCATCACGTGTGTGGTGGTTATTATATCAGTGAAAATCTACAGATGGAGACAGTCTCGCACCCTGTTTCACTCCAACCTCCCTGTGATTCCATATTATCCACCACGTTACTCAGACACTTTGGGCACAGGGACTCTCCAGCACGTGTACAATTACGAGGTGTGCAGGACGACTGACTCCAGAAAGAGTGACTGTAAGTTCGGCGGAGCTGGTAGTCAGAACGTGCTGATAATGGACCCCAGTTCCACAGGGACCATGCAGAGGATACAGAGTGAGAAGAGCATCCTGGATGAACCAGATTCTCCTCTAGAGGTTAGTTTACTGATGTTATTTATCCTCTGTGCCGATATAAATCTTTTCGTACATTGGTAGGTGACGCTCTTCCTTTATTTTCAGCACCTTGGACAGCGTCGTATTCTGCGTAATTTATATAGGGTACCTCCTACTTAGTTATTTTGTCATACGTTTTGCACAGTGTTGGTGACATTCGGAGTGACTTCATGGAAATCATCTGGTGATTGTTGAAAACATGTATATGATTTTAACAACTGACTTTAACAATTCTCATTCAACTTCTATAGTTTCACCATACCATTTTCTTTTTTTGTAGTTGTTACCCTGTTAAAAGATAGAAGATGTTTGGGGTATTTTATTATTTCTTAAAACCTGTAATGAGCACTGCAATCCTTTTTCACCTAGTGGCGAATTTAGACTTAAAATCCAAACTAGTGTCTTTTTTTAAGATTAGTATAAAATAAGTTGGTATTCCAAAGGGTCTTTTTGGGACTAAAAGGTTTATTTTATTTAGAATATTTTTGTGACATTTAACAGTTAAATGCTAGCACCCATATGATATTTGCAGAAATGATTCTGTGTTACATGGCGTTCTTGATTTTGAACTCTAAGGGACGCTGTTGGTCAATCCAATTTAAGCTACAGAGCATCACTAAACAGTCCCCTCCCTCACCAGTCTATCCTGCGAGAGAGCGATTGGTAGTGTGCTTCATGTGGGCTGACAGAGGCGAAAAGACTCGCATGATCTGACATCTCTTTTCGGATGATAACAAACCAGAATCAACCTCTTTAGAGTTTTCTACTGTGAAGGATAATTCGTGTGCTTGGATTGCCGCGATAGTATTTGTGTGATTCTTGGACCATGGCATGTGGAATACTTCCCTTCGGTCTTTGCGTGAAATGGCGAACTGGCTGCGGAAAAAACTGGCTGCTGCTCGTTTTCTTCTTGTATCTCAACCAAATGGTCGGTGGACATATCCGATATGCAATCCCGGAGGAGATGAAGAAAGGCTCCCTAATCGGAAATGTAGCTCAGGATCTAGGTTTGGATATGAAAAGACTCCGTTCAGGGCGGGCCCGTATCGTGACCGGAGAAAACATCCAGTACACCGAGCTGAAGACAGACAAAGGGACTCTGGTCGTGAATGAGAGAATAGACCGAGAGCAGCTCTGCGGAGACGTCACACCGTGCAGTTTCAGCTTTGAGGTGATTTTAGAAAACCCTATGGAGCTACATCAGATTACAGTTGAAATAACAGACATAAATGATCACTCGCCAACGTTTAAAAGAGATAGAATCAATTTTGAAATCAGTGAATCAGCTAATGCAGGTGCTCGTTTTTCATTGACGAGTGCAGAAGACCCTGATGTGGGTGTAAATGGACTCAGAGAATATTTGCTGTCTGAGAATGATAATTTTGTTCTGAAACAAAACTCGAATGCAGATGGAAAGAAATACGCTGAAATGGTGTTACAGAAGCCTTTAGACAGAGAGACAAATCCTAAACTATCGCTCAAGCTGATCGCCATAGACGGTGGATCACCGCAGAGATCTGGTACAGTAAATATAGATATCGTTGTTCTGGATGTCAATGATAATGCACCTGTTTTTAACCAATCTGTGTACAAAGCTACAGTGATGGAAAACTCTCCAAAAGACACTTACGTTACCACTGTTAATGCTAGTGACGCAGATTACGGCTCAAATAGTATTGTAACGTACTATTTTTCAGACCTAAACAGTGGTCTTCGTGATATGTTCACAGTTGATGGAAGAACGGGTGCTATTTTTATTAAAGGTGCTGTGGATTATGAAAAAGATAAAAAATTTGAGGTCAGACTCGATGCAAAAGATCAGGGAGGATTGACGGATTCATGCAAAGTAATAATTGAAGTTAGTGATGTAAATGACAACACCCCCGCTGTTAGCGTGATGTCATTCACTAGTCCTGTGTCAGAGGACTCTCCTCCTGGAACAACTATTGGGATCATAAATGTTAAAGATCTTGATTCAGGTGATAACGGACAAGTGACCTGTAGAATTGAAGAAAATGCACCTTTTAAGATTAAATCCAATTTAAGAAATTATTACACTTTGGTCACAGATACTGTATTAGATCGTGAAAGTGTTTCAGAGTATAACATCACTGTAGTTGCGACAGATGCAGGTATGCCTCCTCTCTCGTCAAAGAGAACCTTTCATTTGAAGGTCTCTGATGTGAACGATAATGCACCAGTGTTTCCACAAGGTGTTTATAATGCGTTTATCACAGAGAATAACTCTCCAGGTGTGTCTGTTATCACACTAAGGGCCAGAGATCCTGATGAAAACCAAAACGCCAGAATATCTTATATTCTGGAAGACACTAATATCGGTGGATCTCCAGTTTCTGGTTATGTCTCAGTTAATACAGAAAGCGGAGTAGTGCACGCAGTGCGTTCATTTGATTATGAGCAGCTGAAACAACTGGTTTTCGTGGTCAAAGCGCAGGATGGAGGCTCCCCTCCATTCAGTAGCAACGTGACAGTGAAAATGATTATCCAGGACCAGAACGACAACCCCCCTCAGGTCCTGTACCCAGTCCAGACTGGTGGATCAGTGGTGGCTGAGATGGTGCCTCGTGCAGCAGATGTGGGCTTCCTGGTGACTAAAGTGGTGGCTGTTGATGTGGACTCTGGACAGAATGCCTGGCTCTCGTATAAACTGCAGAAAGCCACAGACAGGGCGCTGTTTGAAGTGGGCTTACAGAATGGAGAAATCAGAACTATCCGCCAAGTGAATGATAAAGATGCTGTGAAGCAAAGACTGACTGTTATAGTGGAGGACAACGGGCAGCCGTCTCGTTCAGTTGCAGTCATTGTTAACGTGGCGGTGGCGGACAGCTTCCCTGAAGTGCTGTCTGAGTTCACTGACTTTACACACGACAAGGAGTACAATGACAACCTGACTTTTTACTTAGTGCTGGCTTTGGCTGTAGTGTCCTTCCTCTTCATCACGTGTGTAGTGGTTATTATATCAGTGAAAATCTACAGATGGAGACAGTCTCGCACCCTGTTTCACTCCAACCTCCCTGTGATTCCATATTATCCACCACGTTACTCAGACACTTTGGGCACAGGGACTCTCCAGCACGTGTACAATTACGAGGTGTGCAGGACGACTGACTCCAGAAAGAGTGACTGTAAGTTCGGCAGAGCTGGTAGTCAGAACGTGCTGATAATGGACCCCAGTTGTACAGGGACCATGCGGCGGATACAGAGTGAGAAGAGCATCCTGGATGAACCAGACTCTCCTCTAGAGGTTAGTTTACTGAAATAATTTATCCTCTGTGCCTCTTTGTATCTTTCCGTGTTTAAATATATTGGTTGGTGACGTTTTTCCTTTGTATTCAGCACCTTGGACAGCGTCGTATTCTGTGTAATTTATATGGGGTACTTCCTACTTAGTTATTTTGTTACACGTTGTTGAGTGTTGGTGACTTTCAGAGTGACTTCATGGAAATCAACTGGTGATTGTTGAAAACATGTATATAATTTTAACAACTGACTTGAACAATTCTCATTCAGCGTCTATAGTTTCGCCGAACTCAAGTTTTTTTTTTTTTCTAGTTTTGACCGTGTTTAAAGATAGAAGATTGTGGGGTATTTTATTATTCGTTAAAACCTGTGATGAGCAGTCAAATGAGAGAAACCATGTAATATTTGCAGAAATGATTCTGTGTAACATGGCGTTCTTGATTTTGAACTCTAAGGGACGCTGTTGGTCAATCCAATTTAAGCTACAGAGCATCACTAAACAGTCCCCTCCCTCACTAGTCTATCCTGCGAGAGAGCGATTGGTAGTGTGCTTCATGTGGGCTGACAGAGGCGAAAAGACTCGCATGATCTGACATCTCTTTTCGGATGATAACACACCAGAATCAACCCCTTTAGAGTTTTCTACAGTGAAGGATATTTCGTGTGCTTGGATTGTTGCGATAGTATTTGTGTGATTCTTGGACCATGGCATGTGGAATACTTCCCTTCGGTCTTTGCGTGAAATGGCGAACTGGCTGCGGACAAAACTGGCAGCTGCTCGTTTTCTTCTTGTATCTCAACCAAATGGTCAGCGGACATATCCGATATGCAATCCCAGAGGAGATGAAGAAAGGCTCCCTAATCGGTAATGTCGCTCAGGATCTTGGTTTGGATCTGAAAAGGCTCCGTTCAGGGCGGGCCCGTATCGTGACCGGAGAAAACATCCAGTACACCGAGCTGAAGACAGACAAAGGGACTCTGGTCGTGAATGAGAGAATAGACCGAGAGCAGCTCTGCGGAGACGTCACACCGTGCAGTTTCAGCTTTGAGGTGATTTTAGAAAACCCTATGGAGCTACATCAGATTACAGTTGAAATAACAGACATAAATGATCACTCGCCAACGTTTGAAAGAGATAGAATCAATTTTGAAATCAGTGAATCAGCTAATGCAGGTGCTCGTTTTTCACTGACGAGGGCAGAAGACCCTGATGTGGGTGTAAATGGCCTCAGAGAATATTTTCTGTCTGACAATGATAATTTTGTTCTGAAACAAAACTCGAATGCTGATGGAAACAAATACGCTGAAATGGTGTTACAGAAGCCTTTAGACAGAGAGACAAATCCTAAACTATCTCTGAAGCTGATCGCCATAGACGGTGGATCACCGCAGAGATCTGGTACAGTAAATATAGATATCGTTGTTCTAGATGTAAATGATAATGCACCTGTTTTTAACCAATCTGTGTACAAAGCTACAGTGATGGAAAACTCTCCAAAAGAAACTCATGTAACCACCCTCAATGCTAGTGACGCTGATTTTGGCTCAAATAGTATTGTAACGTACTATTTTTCAGACCTAAGCAGTGGTCTCCGTGATATGTTCACAGTAGATGGAAAAACAGGTGTAATTCTAGTTACAGGTTCAATTGATTATGAAAAGGACAAAAAAATTGAGCTCAGACTCGAGGCAAAAGATCAGGGAGGATTGACGGATTCATGCAAAGTAATAATTGAAGTTAGTGATGTAAATGACAACACCCCCGCTGTTAGCGTGATGTCATTCACTAGTCCTGTGTCAGAGGACTCTCCTCCTGGAACAACTATTGGGATCATAAATGTTAAAGATCTTGATTCAGGTGATAACGGACAAGTGACCTGTAGAATTGAAGAAAATGCACCTTTTAAGATTAAATCCAATTTAAGAAATTATTACACTTTGGTCACAGATACTGTATTAGATCGTGAAAGTGTTTCAGAGTATAACATCACTGTAGTTGCGACAGATGCAGGTATGCCTCCTCTCTCGTCAAAGAGAACCTTTCATTTGAAGGTCTCTGATGTGAACGATAATGCACCAGTGTTTCCACAAGGTGTTTATAATGCGTTTATCACAGAGAATAACTCTCCAGGTGTGTCTGTTATCACACTAAGGGCCAGAGATCCTGATGAAAACCAAAACGCCAGAATATCTTATATTCTGGAAGACACTAATATCGGTGGATATCCAGTTTCTGGTTTTGTCTCAGTTAATGCAGAAAGCGGAGTAGTGCACGCAGTGCGTTCATTTGATTATGAGCAGCTGAAACAACTGGTTTTCGTGGTCAAAGCGCAGGATGGAGGCTCCCCACCACTCAGTAACAACGTGACAGTGAAAATGATTATCCAGGACCAGAACGACAACCCCCCTCAGGTCCTGTACCCAGTCCAGACTGGTGGTTCAGTGCTGGCTGAGATGGTGCCTCGTGCAGCAGATGTGGGCTACCTGGTGACTAAAGTGGTGGCTGTTGATGTGGACTCTGGACAGAATGCCTGGCTCTCCTATAAACTGCAGAAAGCCACAGACAGGGCGCTGTTTGAAGTGGGCTTACAGAATGGAGAAATCAGAACTATCCGCCAAGTGAATGATAAAGATGCTGTGAAACAAAGACTGACTGTTATAGTGGAGGACAACGGGCAGCCGTCTCGTTCAGCTGCAGTCATTGTTAACGTGGCGGTGGCGGACAGCTTCCCTGAAGTGCTGTCTGAGTTCACTGACTTTACACACGACAAGGAGTACAATGACAACCTGACTTTTTACTTAGTGCTGGCTTTGGCTGTAGTGTCCTTCCTCTTCATCACGTGTGTGGTGGTTATTATATCAGTGAAAATCTACAGATGGAGACAGTCTCGCACCCTGTTTCACTCCAACCTCCCTGTGATTCCATATTATCCACCACGTTACTCAGACACTTTGGGCACAGGGACTCTCCAGCACGTGTACAATTACGAGGTGTGCAGGACGACTGACTCCAGAAAGAGTGACTGTAATTTCGGCGGAGCTGGTAGTCAGAACGTGCTGATAATGGACCCCAGTTGTACAGGGACCATGCAGCGGATACAGAGTGAGAAGAGCATCCTGGATGAACCAGACTCTCCTCTAGAGGTTAGTTTACTGATGTTATTTATCCTCTGTGCCGATATAAATCTTTTCGTACATTGGTAGGTGACGCTCTTCCTTTATTTTCAACACCTTGGACAGCGTCGTATTCTGCGTAATTTATATAGGGTACCTCCTACTTAGTTATTTTGTCATACGTTTTGCACAGTGTTGGTGACATTCGGAGTGACTTCATGGAAATCATCTGGTGATTGTTGAAAACATGTATATAATTTTAACATTTGACTTTAACAATTCTCATTCAACTTCCATAGTTTCACCATACCGTTTTCTTTTTTTGTAGTTGTTACCCTGTTAAAAGATAGAAGATGTTTGGGGTATTTTATTATTTCTTAAAACCTGTAATGAGCACTGCAAATTTATTTCACCTAGTGGCGAATTTAGACTTAAAATCCAAACTAGTGTCTTTTTTTAAGATTAGTATAAAATAAGTTGGTATTCCAAAGGGTCTTTTTGGGACTAAAAGGTTTATTTTATTTAGAATATTTTTGTGACATTTAACAGTGAAATGCTAGCACCCATATGATATTTGCAGAAATGATTCTGTGTTACATGGCGTTCTTGATTTTGAACTCTAAGGGACGCTGTTGGTCAATCCAATTTAAGCTACAGAGCATCACTAAACAGTCCCCTCCCTCACCAGTCTATCCTGCGAGAGAGCGATTGGTAGTGTGCTTCATGTGGGCTGAC
Source organism: Labrus mixtus (assembly GCF_963584025.1). NCBI lineage: Eukaryota > Metazoa > Chordata > Actinopteri > Labriformes > Labridae > Labrus > Labrus mixtus. The sequence continues at coordinate 10,781,768 of NC_083621.1, read as the reverse complement.
AGAGGCGAAAAGATTCGCATGATCTGACATCTCTTTTCGGATGATAACAAACCAGAATCATCCTCTTTAGAGTTTTCTACTGTGAAGGATAATTCGTGTGCTTGGATTGCCGCGATAGTATTTGTGTGATTCTTGGACCATGGCATGTGGAATACTTCCCTTCGGTCTTTGCGTGAAATGGCGAACTGGCTGCGGACAAAACTGGCTGCTGCTCGTTTTCTTCTTGTATCTCAACCAAATGGTCGGTGGACATATCCGATATGCAATCCCGGAGGAGATGAAGAAAGGCTCCCTAATCGGTAATGTAGCTCAGGATCTAGGTTTGGATCTGAAAAGACTCCGTTCAGGGCGGGCCCGTATCGTGACCGGAGAAAACATCCAGTACACCGAGCTGAAGACAGACAAAGGGACTCTGGTCGTGAATGAGAGAATAGACCGAGAGCAGCTCTGCGGAGACGTCACACCGTGCAGTTTCAGCTTTGAGGTGATTTTAGAAAACCCTATGGAGCTACATCAGATTACAGTTGAAATAACAGACATAAATGATCACTCGCCAACGTTTAAAAGAGATAGAATCAATTTTGAAATCAGTGAGATAGCTAATATTGGCTCTCGTTTTCCATTGACTAGTGCAGAAGACCCTGATGTGGGTGTAAATGGACTCAGAGAATATTTTCTGTCTGATAATAATAATTTTGTTCTGAAACAAAACTCGAATGCAGATGGAAACAAATACGCTGAAATGGTGTTACAGAAGCCTTTAGACAGAGAGACAAATCCTAAACTATCTCTGAAGCTGATCGCCGTAGACGGTGGATCACCGCAGAGATCTGGTACAGTAAATCTAGATATTGTTGTTCTCGATGCAAATGATAATGCACCTGTTTTTAACCAATCTGTGTACAAAGCTACAGTGATGGAAAACTCTCCAAAAGACACTTACGTTACCACTGTTAATGCTAGTGACGCAGATTACGGCTCAAATAGTATTGTAACGTACTATTTTACAGACCTAAACAGTGGTCTTCATGATATGTTCACAGTAGATGGAAAAACAGGTGTAATTCTAGTTACAGGTTCAATTGATTTCGAAATGGACAAAAAATACGAAATTAGAATCGAGGCAAAAGATCAGGGAGGATTGACGGATTCATGCAAAGTAATAATTGAAGTTAGTGATGTAAATGACAACACCCCCGCTGTTAGCGTGATGTCATTCACTAGTCCTGTGTCAGAGGACTCTCCTCCTGGAACAACTATTGGGATCATAAATGTTAAAGATCTTGATTCAGGTGATAACGGACAAGTGACCTGTAGAATTGAAGAAAATGCACCTTTTAAGATTAAATCCAATTTAAGAAATTATTACACTTTGGTCACAGATACTGTATTAGATCGTGAAAGTGTTTCAGAGTATAACATCACTGTAGTTGCGACAGATGCAGGCATGCCTCCTCTCTCGTCAAAGAGAACCTTTCATTTGAAGGTCTCTGATGTGAACGATAATGCACCAGTGTTTCCACAAGGTGTTTATAATGCGTTTATTACAGAGAATAACTCTCCAGGTGTGTCTGTTATCACACTAAGGGCCAGAGATCCTGATGAAAACCAAAACGCCAGAATATCTTATATTCTGGAAGACACTAATATCGGTGGATCTCCAGTTTCTGGTTTTGTCTCAGTTAATGCTGAAAGCGGAGTAGTGCACGCAGTGCGTTCATTTGATTATGAGCAGCTGAAACAACTGGTTTTCGTGGTCAAAGCGCAGGATGGAGGCTCCCCACCACTCAGTAGCAACGTGACAGTGAAAATGGTGATCCAGGACCAGAATGACAACCCCCCTCAGGTCCTGTACCCAGTCCAGACTGGTGGCTCAGTGGTGGCTGAGATGGTGCCTCGTGCAGCTGATGTGGGCTACCTGGTGACTAAAGTGGTGGCTGTTGATGTGGACTCTGGACAGAATGCCTGGCTCTCGTATAAACTGCAGAAAGCTACAGACAGGGCGCTGTTTGAAGTGGGCTTACAGAATGGAGAAATCAGAACTATCCGCCAAGTGAATGATAAAGATGCTGTGAAACAAAGACTGACTGTTATAGTGGAGGACAACGGGCAGCCGTCTCGTTCAGCTACAGTCATTGTTAACGTGGCGGTGGCGGACAGCTTCCCTGAAGTGCTGTCTGAGTTCACTGACTTTACACACGACAAGGAGTACAATGACAACCTGACTTTTTACTTAGTGCTGGCTTTGGCTGTAGTGTCCTTCCTCTTCATCACGTGTGTCGTGGTTATTATATCAGTGAAAATCTACAGATGGAGACAGTCTCGCACCCTGTTTCACTCCAACCTCCCTGTGATTCCATATTATCCACCACGTTACTCAGACACTTTGGGCACAGGGACTCTCCAGCACGTGTACAATTACGAGGTGTGCAGGACGACTGACTCCAGAAAGAGTGACTGTAAGTTCGGCGGAGCTGGTAGTCAGAACGTGCTGATAATGGACCCCAGTTCCACAGGGACCATGCAGAGGATACAGAGTGAGAAGAGCATCCTGGATGAACCAGATTCTCCTCTAGAGGTTAGTTTACTGATGTTATTTATCCTCTGTGCCGATATAAATCTTTTCGTACATTGGTAGGTGACGCTCTTCCTTTATTTTCAGCACCTTGGACAGCGTCGTATTCTGCGTAATTTATATAGGGTACCTCCTACTTAGTTATTTTGTCATACGTTTTGCACAGTGTTGGTGACATTCGGAGTGACTTCATGGAAATCATCTGGTGATTGTTGAAAACATGTATATAATTTTAACAACTGACTTGAACAATTCTCATTCAACTTCCATAGTTTCACCATACCGTTTTCTTTTTTTGTAGTTGTTACCCTGTTAAAAGATAGAAGATGTTTTGGGTATTTTATTATTTCTTAAAACCTGTAATGAGCACTGCAAATTTATTTCACCTAGTGGCGAATTTAGACTTAAAATCCAAACTAGTGTCTTTTTTTAAGATTAGTATAAAATAAGTTGGTATTCCAAAGGGTCTTTTTGGGACTAAAAGGTTTATTTTATTTAGAATATTTTTGTGACATTTAACAGTGAAATGCTAGCACCCATATGATATTTGCAGAAATGATTCTGTGTTACATGGCGTTCTTGATTTTGAACTCTAAGGGACGCTGTTGGTCAATCCAATTTAAGCTACAGAGCATCACTAAACAGTCCCCTCCCTCACCAGTCTATCCTGCGAGAGAGCGATTGGTAGTGTGCTTCATGTGGGCTGACAGAGGCGAAAAGATTCGCATGATCTGACATCTCTTTTCGGATGATAACAAACCAGAATCATCCTCTTTAGAGTTTTCTACTGTGAAGGATAATTCGTGTGCTTGGATTGCCGCGATAGTATTTGTGTGATTCTTGGACCATGGCATGTGGAATACTTCCCTTCGGTCTTTGCGTGAAATGGCGAACTGGCTGCGGACAAAACTGGCTGCTGCTCGTTTTCTTCTTGTATCTCAACCAAATGGTCGGTGGACATATCCGATATGCAATCCCGGAGGAGATGAAGAAAGGCTCCCTAATCGGTAATGTAGCTCAGGATCTAGGTTTGGATATGAAAAGGCTCCGTTCAGGGCGGGCCCGTATCGTGACCGGAGAAAACATCCAGTACACCGAGCTGAAGACAGACAAAGGGACTCTGGTCGTGAATGAGAGAATAGACCGAGAGCAGCTCTGCGGAGACGTCACACCGTGCAGTTTCAGCTTTGAGGTGATTTTAGAAAACCCTATGGAGCTACATCAGATTACAGTTGAAATAACAGACATAAATGATCACTCGCCAACGTTTAAAAGAGATAGAATCAATTTTGAAATCAGTGAATCAGCTAATGTAGGTGCCCGTTTTACATTGACGAGGGCAGAAGACCCTGATGTGGGTGTAAATGGACTCAGAGAATATTTTCTATCTGATAATGATAATTTTGTTCTGAAACAAAACTCGAATGCAGATGGAAAGAAATACGCTGAAATGGTGTTACAGAAGCCTTTAGATAGAGAGACAAATCCTAAACTATCTCTGAAGCTGATCGCCGTAGACGGTGGATCGCCGCAGAGATCTGGTACAGTAAATATAGATATCGCTGTTCTTGATGCCAATGATAATGCACCTGTTTTTAACCAATCTGTGTACAAAGCTACAGTGATGGAAAACTCTCCAAAAGACACTTACGTTACCACTGTTAATGCTAGTGACGCAGATTACGGCTCAAATAGTATTGTAACGTACTATTTTTCAGACCTAAACAGTGGTGTCAGTGATATCTTCACAGTAGATGGAAAAACAGGTGTAATTCTAGTTACAGGTTCAATTGATTATGAAAAGGAACAAAAATACGAAATTAGAATCGAGGCAAAGGATCAGGGAGGAATGACGGATTCAAGCAAAGTAATAATTGAAGTTAGTGATGTAAATGACAACACCCCCGCTGTTAGCGTGATGTCATTCACTAGTCCTGTGTCAGAGGACTCTCCTCCTGGAACAACTATTGGGATCATAAATGTTAAAGATCTTGATTCAGGTGATAACGGACAAGTGAACTGTAGAATTGAAGAAAATGCACCTTTTAAGATTAAATCCAATTTAAGAAATTATTACACTTTGGTCACAGATACTGTATTAGATCGTGAAAGTGTTTCAGAGTATAACATCACTGTAGTTGCGACAGATGCAGGTATGCCTCCTCTCTCGTCGAAGAGAACCTTTCATTTGAAGGTCTCTGATGTGAACGATAATGCACCAGTGTTTCCACAAGGTGTTTATAATGCGTTTATCACAGAGAATAACTCTCCAGGTGTGTCTGTTATCACACTAAGGGCCAGAGATCCTGATGAAAACCAAAACGCCAGAATATCTTATATTCTGGAAGACACTAATATCGGTGGATCTCCAGTTTCTGGTTATGTTTCAGTTAATGCAGAAAGCGGAGTAGTGCACGCAGTGCGTTCATTTGATTATGAGCAGCTGAAACAACTGGTTTTCGTGGTCAAAGCGCAGGATGGAGGCTCCCCTCCACTCAGTAGCAACGTGACAGTGAAAATGGTGATCCAGGACCAGAATGACAACCCCCCTCAGGTCCTGTACCCAGTCCAGACTGGTGGATCAGTGGTGGCTGAGATGGTGCCTCGTGCAGCAGATGTGGGCTACCTGGTGACTAAAGTGGTGGCTGTTGATGTGGACTCTGGACAGAATGCCTGGCTCTCGTATAAACTGCAGAAAGCCACAGACAGGGCGCTGTTTGAAGTGGGCTTACAGAATGGAGAAATCAGAACTATCCGCCAAGTGAATGATAAAGATGCTGTGAAGCAAAGACTGACTGTTATAGTGGAGGACAACGGGCAGCCGTCTCGTTCAGCTGCAGTCATTGTTAACGTGGCGGTGGCGGACAGCTTCCCTGAAGTGCTGTCTGAGTTCACTGACTTTACACACGACAAGGAGTACAATGACAACCTGACTTTTTACTTAGTGCTGGCTTTGGCTGTAGTGTCCTTCCTCTTCATCACGTGTGTAGTGGTTATTATATCAGTGAAAATCTACAGATGGAGACAGTGTCGCACCCTGTTTCACTCCAACCTGCCTGTGATTCCATATTATCCACCACGTTACTCAGACACTTTGGGCACAGGGACTCTCCAGCACGTGTACAATTACGAGGTGTGCAGGACGACGGACTCCAGAAAGAGTGATTGTAAGTTCGGCAGAGCTGGTAGTCAGAACGTGCTGATAATGGACCCCAGTTCTACAGGGACCATGCAGAGGATACAGAGTGAGAAGAGCATCCTTGATGAACCAGACTCTCCTCTAGAGGTTAGTTTACTGAAATAATTTATCCTCTCTGCCTCTATGTATCTTTCCGTGTTTAAATATATTGGTTGGTGACGTTCTTTCTCTGTATTCAGCACCTTGGACAGCGTAGTATTCTGCTTAAGTGTATTGGGCACTTCCAACTTAGTTATTTTTTTAAACATTTTGCACAGTGTTGGTGACATCCAGAGTGACTTTATGGAAATCAACTGGTTATTGTTGAAATCATGTTAGTATATAATTTTATCAACTAACTTTAACAATTCTCATTCTACTTGTATAGTTTCACCAAACTCAAGTTTTTTCTTCTTGTTTAAGTTGTTACCCTGTTCAAAGATAGTAGATGTGGGGGGTATTTTATTATTGGTTAAAACCTGTGATGAGCTTTGCAATGTTTATTTCACTTTTTGACCAATTTAGACTTGATTTCCTAAATCTTGTCTTTTTTAAGATGAGTTTTAAACTAATTTGTATTCCAATGGTTATTTTAGAGGAAAATAATGTGAATTTTCTTTTACAATATGTAGATGATTTACCAGTCAAATGAGATCAACCATGTAATATTTGGATAAATGATTCTGTGATACATGGCGTTCTTGATTTTGAACTCTAAGGGACGCTGTTGGTCAATCCATTTTAAGCTACAGAGCATCACTAAACAGTCCCCTCCCTCACCAGTCTATCCTGTGAGAGAGCGATTGGTAGTGTGCTTCATGTGGGCTGACAGGGGCGAAAAGACTCGCATGATCTGACATCTCTTTTCGGATGATAACAAACCAGAATCAACCTCTTTAGAGTTTTTTACTGTGAAGGATAATTCGTGTGCTTGGATTGCCGCGATAGTATTTGTGTGATTCTTGGACCATGGCATGTGGAATACTTCCCTTCGGTCTTTGCGTAAAATGGCGAACTGGCTGCGGAAAAAACTGGCTGTTGCTCGTTTTCTTCTTGTATCTCAACCAAATGGTCGGTGGACATATCCGATATGCAATCCCGGAGGAGATGAAGAAAGGCTCCCTAATCGGTAATGTAGCTCAGGATCTAGGTTTGGATCTGAAAAGACTCCGTTCAGGGCGGGCCCGTATCGTGACCGGAGAAAACATCCAGTACACCGAGCTGAAGACAGACAAAGGGACTCTGGTCGTGAATGAGAGAATAGACCGAGAGCAGCTCTGCGGAGACGTCACACCGTGCAGTTTCAGCTTTGAGGTGATTTTAGAAAACCCTATGGAGCTACATCAGATTACAGTTGAAATAACAGACATAAATGATCACTCGCCAACGTTTAAAAGAGATAGAATCAATTTTGAAATCAGTGAGATAGCTAATGTAGGTGCTCGTTTTTCATTGACGAGTGCAGAAGACCCTGATGTGGGTGTAAATGGACTCAGAGAATATTTTCTGTCTGATAATGATAATTTTGTTCTGAAACAAAACTCGAATGCAGATGGGAAGAAATACGCTGAAATGGTGTTACAGAAGCCTTTAGACAGAGAGACAAATCCTAAACTATCTCTCAAGCTGATCGCCGTAGACGGTGGATCGCCGCAGAGATCTGGTACAGTAAATATAGATATCGTTGTTCTTGATGCCAATGATAATGCACCTGTTTTTAACCAATCTGTGTACAAATCTACAGTGATGGAAAACTCTCCAAAAGACACTTACGTTACCACTGTTAATGCTAGTGACGCAGATTACGGCTCAAATAGTATTGTAACGTACTATTTTTCAGACCTAAACAGTGGTCTTCGTGATATGTTCACAGTTGATGGAAGAACGGGTGCTATTTTTATTAAAGGTGCTGTGGATTATGAAAAGGATAAAAAATTTGAGCTCAGACTCGATGCAAAAGATCAGGGAGGATTGACGGATTCATGCAAAGTAATAATTGAAGTTAGTGATGTAAATGACAACACCCCCGCTGTTAGCGTGATGTCATTCACTAGTCCTGTGTCAGAGGACTCTCCTCCTGGAACAACTATTGGGATCATAAATGTTAAAGATCTTGATTCAGGTGATAACGGACAAGTGACCTGTAGAATTGAAGAAAATGCACCTTTTAAGATTAAATCCAATTTAAGAAATTATTACACTTTGGTCACAGATACTGTATTAGATCGTGAAAGTGTTTCAGAGTATAACATCACTGTAGTTGCGACAGATGCAGGTATGCCTCCTCTCTCGTCAAAGAGAACCTTTCATTTGAAGGTCTCTGATGTGAACGATAATGCACCAGTGTTTCCACAAGGTGTTTATAATGCGTTTATCACAGAGAATAACTCTCCAGGTGTGTCTGTTATCACACTAAGGGCCAGAGATCCTGATGAAAACCAAAACGCCAGAATATCTTATATTCTGGAGGACACTAATATCGGTGGATCTCCAGTTTCTGGTTTTTTCTCAGTTAATGCAGAAAGCGGAGTAGTGCACGCAGTGCGTTCATTTGATTATGAGCAGCTGAAACAACTGGTTTTCGTGGTCAAAGCGCAGGATGGAGGCTCCCCACCACTCAGTAGCAACGTGACAGTGAAAATGGTGATCCAGGACCAGAACGATAACCCCCCTCAGGTCCTGTACCCAGTCCAGACTGGTGGATCAGTGGTGGCTGAGATGGTGCCTCGTGCAGCAGATGTGGGCTATCTGGTGACTAAAGTGGTGGCTGTTGATGTGGACTCTGGACAGAATGCCTGGCTCTCGTATAAACTGCAGAAAGCCACAGACAGGGCGCTGTTTGAAGTGGGTTTACAGAATGGAGAAATCAGAACTATCCGCCAAGTGAATGATAAAGATGCTGTGAAACAAAGACTGACTGTTATAGTGGAGGACAACGGGCAGCCGTCTCGTTCAGCTGCAGTCATTGTTAACGTGGCGGTGGCGGACAGCTTCCCTGAAGTGCTGTCTGAGTTCACTGACTTTACACACGACAAGGAGTACAATGACAACCTGACTTTTTACTTAGTGCTGGCTTTGGCTGTAGTGTCCTTCCTCTTCATCACGTGTGTGGTGGTTATTATATCAGTGAAAATCTACAGATGGAGACAGTCTCGCACCCTGTTTCACTCCAACCTCCCTGTGATTCCATATTATCCACCACGTTACTCAGACACTTTGGGCACAGGGACTCTCCAGCACGTGTACAATTACGAGGTGTGCAGGACGACTGACTCCAGAAAGAGTGACTGTAAGTTCGGCAGAGCTGGTAGTCAGAACGTGCTGATAATGGACCCCAGTTCTACAGGGACCATGCAGCGGATACAGAGTGAGAAGAGCATCCTTGATGAACCAGACTCTCCTCTAGAGGTTAGTTTACTGAAAGAATTTATCCTCTGTGCCTCTTTGTATTTTTCCGTGTTTAAATATATTGTTCGGTGACGTTCTTCCTTTGCATTCAGCACCTTGGACAGCGTTGTATTCTGCGTAACTTATACGGTGTACTTACTGCTTTATTTGTTTTTTTTACACGTTTTCACATTGTTGGTGACATCATGGAAATCAACTTGTGATTGTTGAAAACTAATTTTCATATATTTTTTGTATCTAATTTTCTCAATTTCTCCATCCACTTATACTTTAACTGAAACATATTTTTTTCCTTCTTTCTTGGTATTTTGTTATATTTGAGAAAATGTCAAGAGCATCGCAATTTTTTTTTTCACTTAGTGACCAATTTAGACTTAACATCAATAATAACATCTGAAATGAATTGCTATTACAAGGGTTATTTTTGAGAAGTAGAATGTGAATTTTCTGACAAATTATTTGTATGATTGTCCAGTCAAATGAGGGCAACCATACAATATTTGCTGAAATTATTCTGTGTTACATGGCATTCTTGATTTTGAACTCTAAGGGACGCTGTTGGTCAATCCAATTTAAGCTACAGGGCATCACTAAACAGTCCCCTCCCTCACCAGTCTATCCTGTGAGAGAGCGATTGGTAGTGTGCTTCATGTGGGCTGACAGGGGCGAAAAGACTCGCATGATCTGACATCTCTTTTCGGATGATAACAAACCAGAATCAACCTCTTTAGAGTTTTCTACAGTGAAGGATATTTCGTGTGCTTGGATTGCCGCGATAGTATTTGTGTGATTCTTGGACCATGGCATGTGGAATACTTCCCTTCGGTCTTTGCGTGAAATGGCGAACTGGCTGCGGACAAAACTGGCTGCTGCTCGTTTTCTTCTTGTATCTCAACCAAATGGTCGGTGGACATATCCGATATGCAATCCCGGAGGAGATGAAGAAAGGCTCCCTAATCGGTAATGTAGCTCAGGATCTAGGTTTGGATCTGAAAAGACTCCGTTCAGGGCGGGCCCGTATCGTGACCGGAGAAAACATCCAGTACACCGAGCTGAAGACAGACAAAGGGACTCTGGTCGTGAATGAGAGAATAGACAGAGAGCAGCTCTGCGGAGACGTCACACCGTGCAGTTTCAGCTTTGAGGTGATTTTAGAAAACCCTATGGAGCTACATCAGATTACAGTTGAAATAACAGACATAAATGATCACTCGCCAACTTTTAAAAGAGATAGAATCAATTTTGAAATCAGTGAATCAGCTAATATAGGTGCCCGTTTTCCTTTGACGAGGGCAGAAGACCCTGATGTGGGTGTAAATGGACTCAGAGAATATTTTCTGTCTGAGAATGATCATTTTGTTCTGAAACAAAACTCGAATGCAGATGGGAAGAAATATGCTGAAATGGTGTTACAGAAGCCTTTAGACAGAGAGACAAATCCTAAACTATCTCTGAAGCTGATCGCCGTAGACGGTGGATCGCCGCAGAGATCTGGTACAGTAGATATAGATATCGTTGTTCTGGATGTAAATGATAATGCACCTGTTTTTAACCAATCTGTGTACAAAGCTACAGTGATGGAAAACTCTCCAAAAGACACTTACGTTACCACTGTTAATGCTAGTGACGCAGATAACGGATCAAACAGTATTGTAACGTACTATTTTTCAGACCTAAACAGTGGTGTCAGTGATATCTTCACAGTAGATGGAAAAACAGGTGTAATTCTAGTTACAGGTTCAATTGATTATGAAAAGGAACAAAAATACGAAATTAGAATCGAGGCAAAGGATCAGGGAGGATTGACTGATTCAAGCAAAGTAATAATTGAAGTTAGTGATGTAAATGACAACACCCCCGCTGTTAGCATGATGTCATTCACTAGTCCTGTGTCAGAGGACTCTCCTCCTGGAACAACTATTGGGATCATAAATGTTAAAGATCTTGATTCAGGTGATAACGGACAAGTGACCTGTAGAATTGAAGAAAATGCACCTTTTAAGATTAAATCCAATTTAAGAAATTATTACACTTTGGTCACAGATACTGTATTAGATCGTGAAAGTGTTTCAGAGTATAACATCACTGTAGTTGCGACAGATGCAGGTATGCCTCCTCTCTCGTCAAAGAGAACCTTTCATTTGAAGGTCTCTGATGTCAACGATAATGCACCAGTGTTTCCACAAGGTGTTTATAATGCGTTTATCACAGAGAATAACTCTCCAGGTGTGTCTGTTATCACACTAAGGGCCAGAGATCCTGATGAAAACCAAAACGCCAGAATATCTTATATTCTGGAGGACACTAATATCGGTGGATCTCCAGTTTCTGGTTTTTTCTCAGTTAATGCAGAAAGCGGAGTAGTGCACGCAGTGCGTTCATTTGATTATGAGCAGCTGAAACAACTGGTTTTCGTGGTCAAAGCGCAGGATGGAGGCTCCCCACCACTCAGTAGCAACGTGACAGTGAAAATGGTGATCCAGGACCAGAACGACAACCCCCCTCAGGTCCTGTACCCAGTCCAGACTGGTGGATCAGTGGTGGCTGAGATGGTGCCTCGTGCAGCTGATGTGGGCTACCTGGTGACTAAAGTTGTGGCTGTTGATGTGGACTCTGGACAGAATGCCTGGCTCTCGTATAAACTGCAGAAAGCCACAGACAGGGCGCTATTTGAAGTGGGCTTACAGAATGGAGAAATCAGAACTATCCGTCAAGTGAATGATAAAGATGCTGTGAAGCAAAGACTGACTGTTATAGTGGAGGACAACGGGCAGCCGTCTCGTTCAGCTACAGTCATTGTTAACGTGGCGGTGGCGGACAGCTTCCCTGAAGTGCTGTCTGAGTTCACTGACTTTACACACGACAAGGAGTACAATGACAACCTGACTTTTTACTTAGTGCTGGCTTTGGCTGTAGTGTCCTTCCTCTTCATCACGTGTGTGGTGGTTATTATATCAGTGAAAATCTACAGATGGAGACAGTCTCGCACCCTGTTTCACTCCAACCTCCCTGTGATTCCATATTATCCACCACGTTACTCAGACACTTTGGGCACAGGGACTCTCCAGCACGTGTACAATTACGAGGTGTGCAGGACGACTGACTCCAGAAAGAGTGACTGTAAGTTCGGCAGAGCTGGTAGTCAGAACGTGCTGATAATGGACCCCAGTTCTACAGGGACCATGCAGCGGATACAGAGTGAGAAGAGCATCCTGGATGAACCAGACTCTCCTCTAGAGGTGAGGTGAAACTGCCTTCTTATTAGTTTTCTAAGGATTTTTTTGCAACAGCAAAATGTTTTTCAATCTTGGGTGCTATTTTGCAGTCTTTTCACTTATGTATGTGGGCTTTTTTTCCCATCACGTCATTGCGTACAGCTCATCTTTAATAGAAGGTGCTTATGGCTTGATTACATTTTTCTGTCCTCATTTCTTTAAATCACTATTGCTGTCATTTTTTAAGCTTTCCCATTGAAATGTCTATAATTAGAATTATATCCTTCTTTGTCGTTATCATCGGTGTTAGTTCATCTTTATAGGTTTGTTTATTTGGCAAGTGTATCATCATTTCCAAATCCAATTTAACATGCAAAATTAATCTCAAAATGATTTTAATGTATTATTTTAATCCACTAATGTTACCTACAGTAATTCTGATTCCCATGGTATACTCATTTGATAGTTACTTCCTTTTCCAAACCATTTGTTGTTCACGTTTTGGACTCTAAGTGACGCTGTTGAACAATAACATAAATGGAAAGTAAAGTCTGCGCTGCAGTTAAGGCCTGCCTTTCTAACATACCGCTGACGTAGGCTTTGAGTGATCGTCATGAAACGCATGGTACTCGTGAAATCAATGCCTTAAAGAGTTAAGAGTCTGCTTTTTTTCCTCGTTATAATATTTCGACGAAACACATCTGGTAGAGTTGACTGCATTGCCATCAGACTGGAGGATTCGGTTTCTTTTTTTATCTTCGTTACCCGGTCCTCTTTTTGAAATGGCGTATACGCAACCTCTCTGCAAATGGCGATTGTATGATGGATCTCCGCGGGTAATGTTTCTCATTTTGCTTTTCTTTTTCAACTTCGCTGCTGGTCAGATCAGGTACTCTATACCAGAGGAGTTGAAGAAGGGCTCTCTTATCGGAAATGTAGCACAGGATCTAGGTTTGGATATGAAAAGGCTCCGTTCAGGGCGGGCCCGTATCGTGACCGGAGATAGCATCCAGTACACCGAGCTGAAGACAGACAAAGGGATTCTCGTCGTGAAAGAAATAATAGACCGAGAGCAGCTTTGTGGAGAGGTCGAACCTTGCAGCTTCAGCTTTGAAATAATTTTGGAAAATCCTATGGAGTTGCATCACATAACAATTGAAGTTTTAGATGTAAATGATCACCCCCCGGTATTTATGAAATCTGACATTATGTTAGATATAAGCGAGTCTGCTGTCCTCGGGGCGCGATTTGTGCTTGACAGTGCAGAGGACCCTGATGTTGGCGTCAATGGTCTTCAGAATTATGTTTTAACCTCAAACGACAATTTTGTTTTAAAGCAGCATGTAAATCCTGACGGGAGTAAATATGCAGAGATGATGCTTCAGAAGCAATTAGACAGAGAGGAAGTGCCACATCTGTCTTTAAAGCTTTTAGCAGTAGATGGTGGGAGTCCACAGAGATCTGGCACAGTGAATATAAACATAAATGTTCTTGATGCAAATGACAATGCGCCTGTGTTTAACCAGTCAGTTTATAAAGCAACGGTGATTGAGAATGCAGCAAAGGGCACTCATATTTTTTCTGTAAATGCTACAGATGCAGATACCGGATCAAATAGTTACATCACATATTCAATTTCAAACGTGAAGAGCAATGTAGCTGATTTGCTGTCTATTGATCAAGTAACTGGTGCCTTATATGTTTCAGGTCCAATGGATTTTGAGAAGGATAAAAAATACGAGCTTAGAATCGATGCAAAGGATCAGGGAGGTTTAACGGATTCATGTAAAGTTGTAATAGAATGTTCAGCTGCAGTCATTGTTAACGTGGCGGTGGCGGACAGCTTCCCTGAAGTGCTGTCTGAGTTCACTGACTTTACACACGACAAGGAGTACAATGACAACCTGACTTTTTACTTAGTGCTGGCTTTGGCTGTAGTGTCCTTCCTCTTCATCACGTGTGTGGTGGTTATTATATCAGTGAAAATCTACAGATGGAGACAGTCTCGCACCCTGTTTCACTCCAATCTCCCTGTGATTCCATATTATCCACCACGTTACTCAGACACTTTGGGCACAGGGACTCTCCAGCACGTGTACAATTACGAGGTGTGCAGGACGACTGACTCCAGAAAGAGTGACTGTAAGTTCGGCAGAGCTGGTAGTCAGAACGTGCTTATAATTGACCCCAGTTCTACAGGAACCATGCAGCGGATACAGAGTGAGAAGAGCATCCTGGATGAACCAGACTCTCCTCTAGAGGTCAGTTAAATAATGTTTCCTGTCTATCTGCTGGTGTTCTGCTTTTTGTGTTTGGTTTCACTGATAGGGAACCATTTCGATCTATACTGACATTTTCAGTACCATGGACAGCAGCTACATTTTCACCACATGCTTAATTTGCATTTAAAGTTTTTTTTAAAAAGTTCCTACATACCTACATCAACGGTGATTTGATGCTACAATGTCATATCATTTCACAAATACATCAATTTAATGTTGTTGCATTGAGAGTTTCAGAGTTCATTTTTAAGGGGAAATGATACACGTGTAAAGGGACAAATGCCCTTTTTCAACCTAATCTTCCGCTAGGTTATATTGTTTTGTTCCTGTGATTTCTCATCTTAGATTGGATACACAATTCTTTATCTCTTCCACCTGATAGGATTGTTGCAGTGTATACAGAGTGAAAATAACATCTACAACGAACCAGACTCTCCTCTGGAGGATATTAATATTTGTCTACTGTGTCTAATATACAATCACTGGTCTGTGCCCCAAAAATCTCAGGATTCACTCCCTCCTGACTTTGAATTCAAACCTCTCATTATTGGGATATAAAGTGACTCACAGAAATCTGTCAAAACGTTTTTTGAATGAACTTTGGCTGCAATAACAATACCTCTTTCATGTTTCTATCAGTAATCTGCTAATTATTTTTACTTATTGATTTTATGTATTTTTCATTTAATTACTTAATTGTTTTTACTGAATATGACTCAAACGTTCTCCTTTAGTTTATATTATAGCTTGGAATGGTGTGGTACAATAAATAGTCTTTTTTGAATTAAATATGGTTTGTTGTAATGTGATTTCCACACAGTTTTCAATACGTTTGCATTGCTGCTTGTTTCATTGACGGGGAAAGCGAAAGTCCTCTATGTAAAAGTCACATATTTCCTCTTGTTGTAGTATGATTTCTCTAACGGACTATAAGGTGGGGTGATAAGGAAGTTGGGGTACTTCTTTGTACTGTTTTTTCAACTGTTTAACACAACTCTTTTTTTAACATAACACATAAGGCAATTATATTCTTTACCGCTGACTATTTGAGTATTAGCTGTATGCATTCACAAGTGAAGAATTTAGATTTAAGTCCCAGTGAAGCGTGTTCAGATTTTGGACTCTAAGTGACGCTGTTGGTCAGCAAAACGTTTTTAGTATTGTCATGAAGCCTTTTTCCCTCCCTCACTATTGCACTGTAGCATGACAGGAGAGATACACTCCTTCCGAGAGGACAGAGATTGGGAATGCAGTTTTTGCACAGATTCACCTTTGGAATACACAAGGAGAGACGTGTTTTCTTATAGTTGTGCAATTTATTTGAGCTGGATTTCAAGCTCTGGCTTTTTTCTTCAAGTTGGGACGCACCGTCTATTGTATCTGATATGGCTGCAATGGGACAACCCTCCGCTAAAGGCGTAAGATGGCGATCGCCTTTACTATTACAATGTCAAATGGGATTCATTATTTTGCTTTGTTGTTTTGGTAATAGAGTGTCAGCTCAGATTCGTTATTCTATTCCTGAGGAGATGAAAAAGGGATCTCTTATCGGTAATGTGGGACAAGACCTCGGTCTAGATATGAAAAGGCTTCGTTCTGGCCGTGCCCGTATCGTGAGCGGGGAAAACATCCAGTACACCGAGCTGAAGACAGACAAAGGGACTCTGGTCGTGAACGAGAGAATAGACCGAGAGCAGCTCTGCGGAGACGTCACACCATGTAGCTTCAGTTTTGAAATAATTCTCGAAAGTCCAATTGAACTTCACCGTGTCACGGTAGAAATTTTAGATATAAATGACAACAGCCCCTTCTTTCCAAATAATGATATGCATTTTGAAATAAGCGAATCTGCCACACTTGGATCGAAATTCCCCGTTGAAAGCGCCGTGGATCCTGACGTTGGACTTAATACTTTGCAAAATTACCTTCTGTCCCCAAATAATTTTTTCATTTTGAAACAATATGCAAATCCAGACGGTAGTAAATATGCTGAACTGGTGCTGCAAAAGCCATTGGACAGAGAAGAGCACTCCAACCTCCCTCTCAAAGTAATAGCTGTTGATGGTGGAAACCCACAGAGATCTGGGACGGTGAATATAAATATATTTGTCTTAGACGCAAACGACAATGCCCCTGAATTTAACCAGTCAGTGTATAGGGCCTCTGTCAAAGAAAACGCCCCCGTGGGAACATATATATCGAAAGTAAACGCAACTGATGCAGACATTGGCGCTCATGGGGAAATAATATTCAGTTTTTCAAAAACAAAAGGCACAACCGTCGATACGTTTAAAATAGATGAAAACACGGGTGTGATATCAGTTGCTGGACTCATTGACTTCGAAAAAGATAAAAAATATGAACTTAGACTGGAGGCCAAGGACCAAGGAGGTTTGACTGGGACAAGTAAAGTAATAATTGATGTCAGTGACATCAATGATAATGCTCCAGTAATCAATATCATGTCATTTACTAATACCATATCAGAAGATTCCCCTCTCGGGACAACAATAGCTGTTCTCAATGTCAAAGACGCTGATTCAGAGAAAAATGGACAAATAAAATGTACCATCGACAAAACGCATCCGTTTCGAATCGAATCTTCATTAACGAACTACTATAATCTAGTGGCGGATCAGCGTTTTGATAGGGAGACTACTTCTGAATACGATATTACTATAGAAGCCACCGATTCAGGGTCTCCTCCTCTCTCTAGCTCTGTCACATTGCAACTTAGAATATCTGACGTAAACGACAACGGACCAGTGTTCATTAAAAACGTATATTCAGCTTACATCACAGAGAATAATTCCCCTGGAGTGTCCATTACAACTGTAAGTGCTCAGGACTCTGACTGGGGTCAAAACGCGAGAATCTCCTATTTCCTGGAGTACCCACAAATCAGCGGTAATCCAGTGTCCAACTATGTGTCCATAAACTCTGACACTGGCGTTTTACATGCTCTGCGCTCGTTTGATTATGAACAAATCAAAGAACTTAAGCTAACAATCAAAGCGCAGGATGGAGGCTCCCCTCCACTCAGCAGCAACGTGACAGTAAACATAGTGATCCAGGACCAGAACGATAACCCCCCTCAGGTCCTGTACCCAGTCCAGACTGGTGGATCAGTGGTGGCTGAGATGGTGCCTCGTGCAGCAGATGTGGGTTACCTGGTGACTAAAGTGGTGGCTGTTGATGTGGACTCTGGACAAAATGCCTGGCTCTCGTATAAACTGCAGAAAGCCACAGACAGGGCGCTGTTTGAAGTGGGCTTACAGAATGGAGAAATCAGAACTATCCGTCAAGTGAATGATAAAGATGCTGTGAAACAAAGACTGACTGTTATAGTGGAGGACAACGGGCAGCCGTCTCGTTCAGCTGCAGTCATTGTTAACGTGGCGGTGGCGGACAGCTTCCCTGAAGTGCTGTCTGAGTTCACTGACTTTACACACGACAAGGAGTACAATGACAACCTGACTTTTTACTTAGTGCTGGCTTTGGCTGTAGTGTCCTTCCTCTTCATCACGTGTGTAGTGGTTATTATATCAGTGAAAATCTACAGATGGAGACAGTCTCGCACCCTGTTTCACTCCAACCTCCCTGTGATTCCATATTATCCACCACGTTACTCAGACACTTTGGGCACAGGGACTCTCCAGCACGTGTACAATTACGAGGTGTGCAGGACGACGGACTCCAGAAAGAGTGACATGAAATATATGCAGCCGATGAGTCAGAGTCTTGTCAGCGTTGATGCAACCGATTCGGAATCACCACAGGTGGAAAAGCAAATAACAGGCAACTGCTCTCAAATGTCAACATTGGTGAGTGACAAATTAGTTTTCTTCCTTTCTATTTCTTCTGATATTGATGTTTTTTTTAACGTTGGTTAAGTACTTGGAGCACTGTTTGAGAAACAGAGTGGCAATCTTTTTTCGCTGTCCGTGGTGCTGAAGCATTAGATGGATTATTTATGTTTTCCTTTTGCACGTGTTGCCATGAAAGGCGAGCTATTTCGTCTTAAATCAAACGGCAGCATTACTTCATTATAATACCATATTGGTTAACCCTATATGCGCCATAGAATCACACTGACCTCTATCCGGATGTTGCTCTGCTAGACAAACCCCCAAATACTTATACTGTCCTCAAAAGTTTAAGTTTTGAACCCACATCAGTCTCAGTGGCTTCAACAATTTTGCATCTTTCTTTTAATTAACGGGAAGTCTCAAGGTCTGAATCAACAGTTGGAAATAGTGTCACAGTCAGAATGTCAAGAAGTCTCTCCACGAGGTAATATAATTCACGTTTGAACATAAAATATAATAATAACCATAATACATTTTTTTCAGCCTATTTCTTAGTGTTCGTATTCTTTTATAGTTTTTATAATGTACTTCGATTTGTTTGTATAACCCTCACATACATTTAATATCATTATATAGATCCTCATCTATAACTGAAGTGTTTTGAACGGGGTGATGCTTAAATGGACTTACATTATATCAGTATGATTTTACAGTTGAGATGCTGCTGTGAAGCCAGACCTGGCCATTAAAAAAAATAGACATTGCCTATTTAAAGCTTTAAATTTAAACAAAAAAAGGGGAAAGAGAGCATTTATCTTTCGATAGAACATTTAAAGTTTTCATACTGAGATACCCACACAAACATTACCCTGGATGGGCTCTGAGCGCCGCTGTTGATACATCATTGACTGACTGTTTCAATGAGCAGAGCTGCGATCCGCCCCTTGTATCCAATTCCGTGTTTCGTTGGTGGGGGAGAAGACAGTCTCTTCGGAGGTGTTTACAGAGCAGCATTTATCGTTTACATTTTCAGCGAAAATGCCATTCATTTGATTATTTCTGGATTTAATTACACCAGTTTTCCACTGAAAGGAATTACTTCGTTTATACCGCTCTGGATTATGATGTTTTTTCTTGGGATCACCGCTCTCAGAGGCCCATGGCAAACACTGGTTGTCATTCTTTGTCTTTTCGTGCTGAGCTCAGTGAGTGGACAGGCTCGGTACTCCGTACCGGAGGAGCAGGCAGAAGGGTCTTTTGTTGGAAACATCGCTCGAGACTTGGGTCTGGATGTGTCGAGGCTCATATCAGGAAAAGCTCGTATTATTATGAAAGGAAGTCGACAGTACGTTGATTTAAACCGGGACAAAGGCACCCTCGTTATTAAAGAGCGAGTAGACCGAGAAGAACTGTGCGGAAAGACGACGCCCTGTAGCTTCAGCTTCGAGTTGATTATAGAAAATCCGATCCAGCTTTATCGGGTCACAGTGGAGGTAGTCGACATAAACGATAACAGCCCGTCGTTCCCAAAGGATGAGATCAGTTTGAAAATTGTTGAGAGTGTTGCGTCAGGCACTCGTTTCTCTTTGGTAAATGCAGACGACCCCGATGTTGGTATTAATGATATTCAAAAATATACACTTAAACCCTCTGATCATTTTAAATTGGAAGTACAGAACCAGCCTGATGGAGGGAGTTACATCGAAATGGTTTTGCAAAACCCGTTGGACCGAGAGAAAGAGGAGACTCACTCTCTCGTGCTGCTTGCTTCAGATGGAGGAGAGCCTCACAGATCAGGGACGGTGCGTATTCATATCAGTGTGCTGGATGCTAATGATAATGCGCCAGTCTGTAGTCAGCCTGTTTATAAAGCAGATGTCCGAGAGAACTCTCCTGCAGGAACAGTGGTGACCACTGTCAGTGCGAATGACGCGGATAAAGGTGTAAATGGAGATGTCATATTTTCACTTCCTCATATCACAAGAGAGGTGAGGCAGCTTTTTGAGGTAAATGTAAATTCTGGAGAGATTAAAGTAGCAGGTAAACTGAATTTTGAAAAATCTCAAACATATCAATTAAACGTTCAGGCTAGTGACCACGGGGGATATACAGACACGTGTAAAGTTATTATTCAGATAATTGACGAGAACGACAACGTCCCAACAATACAATTGATGTCATTTTCAAACTCGATATCCGAGGACTCTCCTCCAGGTACAACGCTAGCTGTTGTTAACGTGGATGACGAAGACTCTGACGGTAACGGTGTCGTCAAGTGCTCCATTAACTCTGACATCCCATTCAAAATGGAGTCGTCATTAACAGGATATTATACGATTGTAACTGAAGACTTCTTAGACAGGGAAAGTGTTCCTGAGTATAATATCACAATCACCGTATCTGACCAGGGCTCTCCGCCACTGTCGAGCAGTAAGACCATAAATGTCAAAGTTTCTGACGTGAACGACAGCCCACCTAAGTTTGATCAATCAGAATATAATAAGACTGTACCTGAGAACAACCCTCCCGGAGTTTCTGTTTTCACCCTCAGTGCTAGTGATGCAGACTGGGGCCAAAACGCTCGTGTTTCTTACCTACTGGAAGAAAAAGAGATTAATGGGGTCGCTGTGTCTTCACTGGTGTCAGTAAATTCAGAAAGTGGCGTCGTTCATGCAGTGAGGTCGTTTGATTTCGAGCAAATCAAGTGGTTTGAATTCAACGTAACAGCTCGTGATGCTGGATCCCCTCCTCTAACTTCGGTGGCTACAGTAAGAATAGTGATCCAGGACCAGAACGACAACCCCCCTCAGGTCCTGTACCCAGTCCAGACAGGTGGATCAGTGGTGGCTGAGATGGTGCCTCGTTCAGCAGATGTGGGCTACCTGGTGACTAAAGTGGTGGCTGTTGATGTGGACTCTGGACAGAATGCCTGGCTCTCGTATAAACTGCAGAAAGCCACAGACAGGGCGCTGTTTGAAGTGGGCTTACAGAATGGAGAAATCAGAACTATCCGCCAAGTGAATGATAAAGATGCTGTGAAACAAAGACTGACTGTTATAGTGGAGGACAACGGGCAGCCGTCTCGTTCAGCTGCAGTCATTGTTAACGTGGCGGTGGCGGACAGCTTCCCTGAAGTGCTGTCTGAGTTCACTGACTTTTCACACGACAAGGAGTACAATGACAACCTGACTTTTTACTTAGTGCTTGCTTTGGCTGTAGTCTCCTTCCTCTTCATCACGTGTGTAGTGGTTATTATATCAGTGAAAATCTACAGATGGAGACAGTCTCGCACCCTGTTTCACTCCAACCTCCCTGTGATTCCATATTATCCACCACGTTACTCAGACACTTTGGGCACAGGGACTCTCCAGCACGTGTACAATTACGAGGTGTGCAGGACGACTGACTCCAGAAAGAGTGACTGTAAGTTCGGCAGAGCTGGTAGTCAGAACGTGCTGATAATGGACCCCAGTTCTACAGGGACCATGCAGCGGATACAGAGTGAGAAGAGCCTCCTGGATGAACCAGACTCTCCTCTAGAGGTCAGTTTATTGCTCCATAATTCCTCATACAGTTATTTGCATTTTACTTTTAAAATCCACATTGCTTGGGTTTTTCGCTTGACTCTCTTACTGCTTAGAGGTCAACTTCAGCACCACTAGTGTTGGACAGCTCCTCATCTAATTGAGCCAGTTGGCTGTGTTTGTCATAGACATTAAGAAATGTCCCCACCATGAAATCAGCTGTTATGTGTTAAAAATCTCACATTTTTGGTCATCCTGTTTTGCGTGTGTTGCAGTTGGACATTTTTTTTTTACTTTCAGCTTTCATATAAATTTTATTGTGGAGGAAAAAGGCAAATGTATCTAATACTTTGCCGATAGAGTGATTTCAGATGATTACATTTATTTTCACTACACTGCCTTTTATCTACTTCTTCTCTGCAATTATTTATGGGCTTCAGCTACATCTTTTATCTTATTTTCAGTTCAATACACCGTGTACTTGCATACATTGAATTACACGCCACTTAATTCCTAAACGTTAGCAGGTTCCTTACTGATATACTCAAAGAGATAGTTCTCCCCCTTTATGGAGTTATGCAGTTGCTGTTTTCACATCGAACTGTAAGGGCCGCTGTTGGTCTTCAAAGCACTTTGGGAGCCTTTTTTTTAATGCAGCAACACCTCCTATTCTTGTCATAGTGTGCCGTGCAGAGCAGGGCATTTAAGTCCTCATTTTCACCGGGGATTCTGAGACCAAGGTGTTCGTGGTCTCAGCTTAGATTCAAACAACATCAACGTTAGGACTTTCTCCTGTAATAAACCGTTTTCTTGTGCCATATTTTAAGTGGAGTGGATTGCTTCGGAAATATGGCTTTTTTCATCAGAGAACCCATGGTAAAATGGCAAGTACAGGCCTTCATCCTTGTTTTTCTATTTGACTTTACACTCTGTCAGATTCGCTATTCGGTCCCAGAGGAGATGAGAAAAGGCGCCTTCGTAGGAAATGTGGCAGAAGATTTAGGCATCGACGTTAAACGACTGACATCAGGCGGTGCCCGAATTGTAAGCAGCGATAGCAGCGAGTATGTTAGGCTTGATATAGACAAAGGGATTCTAGTGGTGGGGGAAAGGATAGACAGAGAGCAGCTCTGCGGGCAGACGTCGCCCTGTAGCCTGAATTTTGAAATGATAATGATGAACCCAATGCAGTTACATAGTGTTGTAGTGGAAGTTTTGGATGTTAATGATAACGCACCGGTGTTTCCCGAGAAAGAAGTGCATGTAGAAATAGTAGAATCTGCTCTTCCAGGGACCGAAATATTACAAGAGAGTGCTACAGACCCTGACGTTGGCATTAACGCTTTAGGCGGATATACGTTACACCCAACAACACATTTCAGTATTAAAGTCCTGTCCAGCCCAAATGGTCACAAATATGCACAGTTGTATCTTTCTAATGCGTTGGACCGCGAGAGAGAAGAAAAGCTGCTTCTCACACTGACTGCAGTGGACGGCGGTGAGCCACAGCGGTCGGGCACGCTGAAAATACATGTAACTGTGCGAGACACTAATGATAATGCTCCGGTGTTTACACAATCGTTATTCAAGGCGTCTGTTAAAGAAAATATTCGAAAAGGAGCCTCGGTGCTGCGTGTGAGCGCAACAGATGCAGATGAGGGAATGAATGGTCTTGTTTCATATCACTTTAATCGCATGTCAGGTAATGTGGCTGAGCTATTTAATCTGGATGAAAACAGCGGTGATTTAACTGTAAACGGTGTCATCGATTACGAAGAGAATAAAATCTATGAGATTGGTGTGCAGGCTAAAGACCAAGGCGGACAAAGCACATCAACCAAAGTAATAATTGAAGTAACGGATGTAAATGACAATGCCCCTGTAATAACATTAACCTCGTTTTCTAATGCTATAGCAGAGGACTCCCCTAGTGGAACTACTGTGGCGATCATAAACGTTAAAGATCTGGATTCAGGCAAAAATGGCAAAGTAGACTGCTCAGTTAACGGCAATATCCCGTTTGCAATCCACTCATCTCTAAAGAATTATTACACTCTGGTAACAAATGGTGTCCTTGACAGGGAGCGTAATCCTGTTTGCAACATCACGTTTACAGCTGTGGATGAAGGGAGCCCATCAATGTCAACTAACAAGACAATAACACTTCGAATATCCGACGTCAATGACAATGCACCCATATTTGAACAGCGTTATTATGAAGCCAACATTATGGAGAATAATTCGCCAGGATTATCTGTGTTTTCCTTGAAGGCACACGACTCGGACTCCGGGCCTAACGCACGTGTATCTTACCTGCTAATTGACAGTCAGTTGAATGGTTACCCCATATCTACTTATATATCTGTTAACGCAGAAGACGGAGTTATACAGGCTGTTCGATCATTTGACTTTGAGCAGATTAAAAATCTAAACATATGTGTTAAAGCGCAGGATGGAGGTTCTCCGCCTTTAAGCAGCAATACCACATTGCAATTAAATATTCAAGACCAGAACGACAACCCCCCTCAGGTCCTGTACCCAGTCCAGACTGGTGGGTCAGTGGTGGCTGAGATGGTGCCTCGTGCAGCTGATGTGGGCTATCTGGTGACTAAAGTGGTGGCTGTTGATGTGGACTCTGGACAGAATGCCTGGCTCTCGTATAAACTACAGAAAGCCACAGACAGGGCGCTGTTTGAAGTGGGCTTACAGAATGGAGAAATCAGAACTATCCGCCAAGTGAATGATAAAGATGCTGTGAAACAAAGACTGACTGTTATAGTGGAGGACAACGGGCAGCCGTCTCGTTCAGCTACAGTCATTGTTAACGTGGCGGTGGCGGACAGCTTCCCTGAAGTGCTGTCTGAGTTCACTGACTTTACACACGACAAGGAGTACAATGACAACCTGACTTTTTACTTAGTGCTGGCTTTGGCTGTAGTGTCCTTCCTCTTCATCACGTGTGTAGTGGTTATTATATCAGTGAAAATCTACAGATGGAGACAGTCTCGCACCATGTTTCACTCCAACCTCCCTGTGATTCCATATTATCCACCACGTTACTCAGACACTTTGGGCACAGGGACTCTCCAGCACGTGTACAATTACGAGGTGTGCAGGACGACTGACTCCAGAAAGAGTGACTGTAAGTTCGGCGGAGCTGGTAGTCAGAACGTGCTGATAATGGACCCCAGTTCTACAGGGACCATGCAGCGGATACAGAGTGAGAAGAGCATCCTGGATGAACCAGACTCTCCTCTAGAGGTTAGTGAAATAATGAAGCCTGTTATTTGCTGCTGTTCTGCTTTCTGTGTTTGGTTGATAGTGAACTGTTTCGAAGCCATATTGTCACTTTCAGCACCATGGACAGAGGCTGCATTTTCACCGTATGCTGTATTCTTTTCATTTAGAACGTAGAAACTGATTTGGTGTCACAATGTTATTTCATTTCACAACGACACAACTGGAAAGTCGTTGCTATGGCTTTTTAAGAGAGCTTGGGGGGGGGGGGAGACAGAGGTGCACTGCTTGTCAGTGTTACACACAGAGTTGTTTATTGCTTAAAGTTGTTATCTTTCTGCCAGTAGTTTAATCATGGAGTGTGTTTTTTATGTATAAATCTTATGATACTCAAGTTTTTACTTTTTTTGTGGGTTGGGGGGCAGGTTATATTGCCATCATGTTCGTTCTCACATTAAATTTGATAGAAAAGTGCTGATTTTTCCAATCAGATTGCAGTTTGTCTGGTACTTCCTCCGTTTGTACTCTAAGAGACGCTGTTGATCAGTAAAACCGAGTCTAGTGTGGTTGCTGGTATGTAGGAGAGAAAGAGGAGGGAGAAATACAGTGTTCATACCAGGGTGCACTCGATGGAAATACAGTCGATTTGAAAGAGCTGTTTTTCAGAGCTAATAATCACACACGTGTGTTTGTAATTGATGCAGTACTGTTGGACTGGATTGTAAATAGATATTTCCTGTCGCTGGGGAATCATTTTCAGTTACTTTGAGGATTTTGACTCCATGCGCCATGGGGATACGCCAGCACGGATGGGGAAAATGGCTGCTGTGTGAGACACTTACATGGCAATTATTCAATCTTGTGTTCATGGTTTGCACCATCAACGGTCAAATCCGTTATTCAATACCGGAGGAGATGAAGAAAGGTTCTCTGATCGGTAACATAGCCCAGGATCTTGGGTTGGATCTGAAAAGGCTCCGTTCCGGCCGGGCTCGTATCGTTACCGGAGAAAACCACCACTACACCGAGCTGAAGACAGACAAAGGGATTCTAGTTGTGAATGAAAGGATCGACAGAGAAGAGCTCTGTGGAGACGTGACACCGTGCAGCTTCAGCTTCGAAATCATTTTGGAAAATCCAATTGAATTGCACAGAGTGACCGTAGAAATATTAGATGTGAATGACCACTCGCCAACATTCAAAAGTAACGTAATTAATCTAGAAATTAGTGAATCTGCAACAATATTATCTCATTTCGACTTAGAAAGCGCATATGACCCCGATTCAGGGATTCACGGCTTGAAAAATTATGTTTTAACTCCGAATGACAATTTTGTTTTAAAGCAGCAGTCCAACGCTGATGGAATCCAATTTGCTGTGATGATTTTACAGAAGCCATTAGACAGAGAGATGCATCCACACCTCACTTTGAAACTCATTGCAGTAGACGGAGGAACGCCTCAACGATCTGGTACAGTAAATATAGAAATTACTGTCCTTGATGTCAACGACAATCCTCCTGTTTTTAATCAGTCCATTTATACTGCTGCAGTGACAGAAAATGCCCCAGTAGGTACATATATTACAACTGTGAATGCTTCAGATGCCGACAGTGGGTCGAATGGATTGATTACATATATGTTTTCCAATGTTAAAGGAAAGTCTGGAGGACATTTTGAAATAGACAGTTTATCTGGTAAAATAACTGTTGCTGATGTAATAGATTTCGAGAAAGACAAAAAATACGAAATACGAGTAATTGCTAAAGACCAGGGCGGCCTTAGTGACGCAACAAAAGTCGTGATTGACGTCGCTGACGTAAATGATAATCCTCCAGTTATAAATATAATGTCCTTCTCCAGCCTGATTTCAGAGGATGTCCCTCCTGGCACTACTATAGCTGTTTTTAATGTAAAAGATGTAGACTCTGAGAGAAACGGTCAAATAACATGTTCATTAGATTATTTTCTTCCCTTCAAAATCCAGTCTTCTTTAACAAATTATTACAATTTGCTTTCAGATGTCCCATTTGATCGTGAAACAACACCAGAATATAACATAACCATATCTGCAACTGATTTAGGGTCACCCCCACTTTCTACAAAAACTACTTTACAGCTAAAGATTTCTGATGTAAATGATAATTCTCCACTCTTTACTGAACAAAAATATTCTGCTTTCATCATAGAAAATAATGTCCCCGGCAAAACCATATTCAGCGTGAGTGCACGAGATTCTGACTGGCATCAAAACGCTAGAATTTCATACTTTCTGGAAGACTCACAGGTTAGTGGCAGCCCAATATCCTCTTATGTTTCCATAAACACCGAAACTGGAGTCCTACACGCAGTGCGGTCTTTTGATTATGAACAAATCAAGCTGCTTGAATTCACCGTCAAAGCTCAAGATGGAGGCTCCCCTCCACTCAGCAGCAACGTGACAGTTAAAGTAGTGATCCAGGACCAGAACGACAACCCCCCTCAGGTCCTGTACCCAGTCCAGACTGGTGGGTCAGTGGTGGCTGAGATGGTGCCTCGTGCAGCAGATGTGGGCTACCTGGTGACTAAAGTGGTGGCTGTTGATGTGGACTCTGGACAGAATGCCTGGCTCTCGTATAAACTGCAGAAAGCCACAGACAGGGCGCTGTTTGAAGTGGGCTTACAGAATGGAGAAATCAGAACTATCCGCCAAGTGAATGATAAAGATGCTGTGAAACAAAGACTGACTGTTATAGTGGAGGACAACGGGCAGCCGTCTCGTTCAGCTGCAGTCATTGTTAACGTGGCGGTGGCGGACAGCTTCCCTGAAGTGCTGTCTGAGTTCACTGACTTTACACACGACAAGGAGTACAATGACAACCTGACTTTTTACTTAGTGCTGGCTTTGGCTGTAGTGTCCTTCCTCTTCATCACGTGTGTAGTGGTTATTATATCAGTGAAAATCTACAGATGGAGACAGTCTCGCACCATGTTTCACTCCAACCTCCCTGTGATTCCATATTATCCACCACGTTACTCAGACACTTTGGGCACAGGGACTCTCCAGCACGTGTACAATTACGAGGTGTGCAGGACGACTGACTCCAGAAAGAGTGACTGTAAGTTCGGCAGAGCTGGTAGTCAGAACGTGCTGATAATGGACCCCAGTTCTACAGGGACCATGCAGCGGATACAGAGTGAGAAGAGCATCCTGGATGAACCAGACTCTCCTCTAGAGGTTAGAATGCTTTAAAACAGCTGCAGTGTTTTCAAAATTATTTTGAAGTTATACACATTCTGAAAGCTTACCATACCATCTTCATTTTAATTAATACTTGTTTTAATGTGGCAATATTTTAATATCTAAAAGTGGTTTAATTACTATGTAATTTGGGTATAGGTCACGTGATCTTTCGCCAAATTATCTGTAATTGTATGCTAACCTCAACCTCCTTTCTAAAACACTGCATGATTTTATTCTTTCCACTAGTAATGGGTTTGCTTCTTTCTTTGTATGGTTATTATAACAGCCATGGCAGTAATAACAGAGGTTTTGCAGTCGAATAATTTTAAATGTGTCACATTTAATTCACTTCAGAACTTCAGACAGTGACATAAATAGTAGAGCCACATGTTGCATACTTGCTATTAACTGTCGTTTCCACTGTTAGATATGTGGCTCTTATTTGGTTATCTATATTATTTAGCCATAAACAGCATCATAATATAGGAAACTGTATTATCCGTGTTTTTGTCCCTTTGCAGTAGTGCATTTTGAATTTATATCCACTGATCCCTGGCACACTTGAAACATTACACAACAACAATTTCTCCAACTGTGTTTACATGTTCTCTATGTACATTTTTACTGTGATTTATCAGTTAAAATGATACATTTCGACGAACTTTTTCCGTTTGCAATCATTTGTAAATTGCAAGTTATTACTGGAGAAGATGTATCTTAACACAATCTTAGATTGTTTAAAGTATCTTCTTCTGGGTTATATTTTAGTTAGTCTTCTGTAGTTTTGTTATGTGGACTCTTAGGGCCGCTGTTGACCAGATTGTCAACGGAAGAGAGCAGGTTTGCAGCAGCACCTCCCTTCTAACGTCGACACAGTACAGACAGAACTCGACGGGGAAAACGCTGGCGAGCCTGGCTGCGGGATTTCTTTTTTTAAAAGAGGAGAAATTTCGACTGGTAAATCATTTTAACAACGAATGACTTTTGGAGCTGTTCATATGATATTTACATTTTGAATCTGGGGTGTATTTGTTGTTTGGATTACAAACGGACTGTGGAGCCTCACTGAGGGACAAATCTGAAAGAACAATGAATTGGCAAGTACTGTTGTTTATGTCGCTGCTTTCACTCGACTCAGTTTTCGGACAGGTCAGCTACTCTATTCCGGAGGAAATGGCGAAAAACTCTTTAGTGGGAAACATAGCGCAGGATTTAGGTTTGGAAATTAAACGACTTATTTCCGGCAAAGCTAAGATCTATACGAGGAACAGTAACGAGTACATCGAGCTGAACAGAGAAAGAGGAGTCCTCCTCGTCAAAGAGAGAATAGACAGAGAGGTGTTGTGCACAGAGACTGCGCTTTGTTCTTTAGATTTCCAGATTATTTTAGAGAATCCTATGGAATTTTACAGAGTTACTGTCCAGATCACAGATATCAACGATAATGCACCAACCTTTGAAAAAAAAGAGATCCAATTCAGAATAAGCGAGTCAGCCGTGATCGGAGCTAAATTTGTACTGGAAAGAGCTGTGGATCTAGATGTTGGTAATAATGGTGTTCAGAACTACGAGTTAAAACCGACTGATAATTTTGCTCTTAAACTGCACAACAACGCTGACGGTAATAAAAACGTAGAGATGGTGCTACAGAAGCCTTTGGACAGGGAGAAACAGGAGCAGATATCTCTCGTCTTGACTGCTGTAGATGGAGGAGAGCCGCAGATGTCAGGAACAATGCTTATTGTTATCACAGTTTTAGATGTAAACGATAATGCCCCTGTTTTTACACAGCCAACATACAAGGCTACAGTTACTGAAAATTCACCTAAAGGCACAGTTGTTGCCACTGTTACAGCCTCAGATGCAGATCAAGGCTCAAACGGGAAAATAACATATTCGATCACGAATACATTAGAAAATGTCAGAAAAATGTTTGAGGTAAATCAGGAAAACGGAGAAATGTCTTTAACTGGAAACATTGACTTCGAAAAGTCCAGACATTTTGAGATAAATGTACTTGCCAGTGATGAAGGAGGACTCACAGACTCCTGTAAGTTAATTGTTGATGTACTAGATGTAAATGACAACGAGCCTGAAATAAATATAATGTCGAAGTCTACTGTATTATCAGAAGATGCCAAACTTAATACAGTTGTGACAATGATAAATATTGAGGATCTAGATTCAGAAGAAAACGGCATCGTCAAATGTTTTGTTAAAGAAAATATACCTTTCATTTTAAAAACATCTTCAAATAATTTCTATAGTTTAGTGACAGACAGTGAATTGGACAGAGAGCTCGCTTCTCAATATAACATCACAGTGACGTGTTCTGATGAGGGAGTTCCCTCCCTCTCCAGCAGCGTCACTCTCACCTTACAGATCTCTGATGTAAATGACAACGCGCCTGTCTTTGAGAGGAGCTCATATGAGGCCTACATTATAGAAAACAACACACCAGGCCTCTCTATATTCACAGTGAAGGCCAGAGACGAAGATTGGAACCAGAATGCCCGTGTTTCTTACATCCTCGAGGACTCATCTGTTAACGGAGTGCCAGTCTCCTCATATGTTTCCGTCAGTGCTGATAGTGGAGTTATCCATGCAGTTCGGTCTTTTGACTACGAGCAGATCAAAGACTTCCAGTTCCGCGTCAAAGCGCAGGATGGAGGCTCCCCTCCACTCAGTAGCAACGTGACAGTGAAAATAGTGATCCAGGACCAGAACGATAACCCCCCTCAGGTCCTGTACCCAGTCCAGACTGGTGGATCAGTGGTGGCTGAGATGGTGCCTCGTGCAGCAGATGTGGGCTACCTGGTGACTAAAGTGGTGGCTGTTGATGTGGACTCTGGACAGAATGCCTGGCTCTCGTATAAACTCCAGAAAGCCACAGACAGGGCGCTGTTTGAAGTGGGTTTACAGAATGGAGAAATCAGAACTATCCGCCAAGTGAATGATAAAGATGCTGTGAAACAAAGACTGACTGTTA
Organism: Labrus mixtus; assembly: GCF_963584025.1. Taxonomy (NCBI): domain Eukaryota; kingdom Metazoa; phylum Chordata; class Actinopteri; order Labriformes; family Labridae; genus Labrus; species Labrus mixtus. The sequence continues at coordinate 10,750,329 of NC_083621.1, read as the reverse complement.
TAGTGGAGGACAACGGGCAGCCATCTCGTTCAGCTGCAGTCATTGTTAACGTGGCGGTGGCGGACAGCTTCCCTGAAGTGCTGTCTGAGTTCACTGACTTTACACACGACAAGGAGTACAATGACAACCTGACTTTTTACTTAGTGCTGGCTTTGGCTGTAGTGTCCTTCCTCTTCATCACGTGTGTAGTGGTTATTATATCAGTGAAAATCTACAGATGGAGACAGTCTCGCACCCTGTTTCACTCCAACCTCCCTGTGATTCCATATTATCCACCACGTTACTCAGACACTTTGGGCACAGGGACTCTCCAGCACGTGTACAATTACGAGGTGTGCAGGACGACTGACTCCAGAAAGAGTGACTGTAAATTCGGCAGAGCTGGTAGTCAGAACGTGCTGATAATGGACCCCAGTTCTACAGGGACCATGCAGCGGATACAGAGTGAGAAGAGCATCCTGGATGAACCAGACTCTCCTCTAGAGGTCAGTTTTACCTATGAGAAAATGTTTCTTTTGACACATAGGTTCGATATCCTGCCTCTTGGTTGTAGAATGTTATAAATTGATCTCATTGGAAGTGTTTGGCCATATTCAGTTATTCAGTCAAGTGAGCTCATCTTCCCTGTACTCTGTAACGTTGGCTACATAGTTGCACTTTTGCGTATTATAACAGTTTTGTATTGACTGAATATGAGTCAACTATTTTACCATACTTCTGAATGCCCCTGTTGATTTGTGTCCCTGGGAGTCATATTATTGTAAGAATACTTTTTTTTTCATTTCAATAGATGTCGCAGCCTTGCGCTTTCTATTACAGGAAATGCTTATAGTGTTTTTTATTTCAGCACCTCGGACAGCGCCACAGTCTGTCTCATTTCGAGAGGTTTGAATGTTAAACTGTCAAACAATTCATGGCTGCAGGGTGTTCTGTTTAAATTTAAAAATAAATAATTTCCCAGTCTATAATGAATTCAGAATATATATTTTGAATCTTGATAGTGTATACATTTGCTTAAAGAGATAAAAACAATGATTTATGAATTTGTGTGCCTGTACAAATTTACAATAGACTGCATAAGAACACTTGTTGGCCACCTCTTTAATCTTTGAAACATTAAACACTTGTACACCACTTGACTTTACATGGTAAGATATGATAACTCCTCAGTTTAACTGCGGTGTTTCCTAGCAGTTGGTAGCACCCGATTTAACAACATCCATTAAACCCCGGATGTCTTTCGCGGCTGACTTGTCAATGATACATCAGTGGGTGATACGTGTTAGGTATATGTACTCAATTATTTTGATTTCCAAATTTACAAACTATAGACAACTTGGAAAGGAGTGTGATAATATAGCTTTACAATGGCATTGTGTACAGAGCAAGTTCCTATAGCTTGTGCGTGTGTCCGTTAGAATGGCTGTTTGTCTGTGTTTCTGTCTGTTTGGGAGAGAACGAGATAAAGGAAAATGACCTTTTTTATTTCATTACTTTTTGACTGACCTCTCAGGCTGATACAAACATGTGTTAAAAACCTACATACCTGTAAAATGTTTTAAATATACTGTCTGTAGTAAATCTGACGCTTGCACATATGACTTGGAAAGATGAATAGAAAATATTTCCCCTTTTCCTCAGTATTCTGTAGTTCAGCATATTGAACTCTTAGGGCCGCTGTCGGCCAGTCAGTGTGTGTTCAGGAGAAGTATTCAGCAGTACCTCCCCCATCATGTATTAAAGCTCGAGAGGAAAACAGAAGGAGCAGTGCATATTACGGAGATCAGAGATCTAAACGTATATTTGGACGAATATTGTTCTTCTAAAATTGTAACTTGTGGATTTTTTGGGGATGATATCCATCCTGGGGACATTAAAGGATTGCCTCTGAAGATCAAAAATCTTTTTTGCTGGAATTTGTCTCGTTACATTTTGCAGGAACATGACGGAGAGAACAATGACACGGCAAGTGCTGCTCTTTATCGCGGTTCTCTATTTCAATTCAGTTGTTGGGCAGGTCAGCTATTCCATCCCAGAAGAAATGCCAAAAGGCTCTTTCGTTGGGGATATCGCGCAGGATTTGGGTTTGGATGTGAAAAGGCTGAGATCAGGAAAAGCTCGCATATATACGGGAGACAGTGCGGAGTACATCGAGTTGAATAAAGAGAAGGGGGTCCTCCTCGTCAAAGAGAGGGTAGACAGAGAGGCGATCTGCGCACAGGCGGTGCCCTGCGCTTTGCATTTCCAGGTCATCCTAGAGAATCCTATGGAATTTTATAGTATTACTGTCGAAGTTATGGATATTAACGACAACGCCCCGATTTTTAAAAGGGGGGAAATGAAATTCAGAATCAGTGAGTCAGCTATCACAGGTGCAGTGTTCTTGTTACAACAAGCAATGGACCTGGATGTTGGTGGTAATGGCCTTCAAAGTTACATGTTAAAGCCGACCGATAACTTTGTTTTAAGGCTGCAAAATCAAGCAGATGGAAGTAAGATGGTAGAAATGGTTTTACAGAAACCTTTAGATCGAGAAAAAGAGGATAGTCTGTCGCTTATATTGACTGCAGTGGACGGAGGTGAACCGCTGCTCTCCGGGACCGTTCAGATTCACATCAGTGTGCTCGATTATAATGACAATGCTCCAGTTTTTACACAGAAAATCTACAAATCTATCATAAGAGAAAACTCACCCCCGGGGACGCAAGTAGTAATCGTCAGTGCTTCTGACTTAGACGAAGGTCCCAATGGCAAAATATCTTATGCTATATTGAATCTACTGGACAATGTGTCAGAATTGTTTGAGATAAACAAAGAGACTGGAGAAGTTACACTGATTGGCAACACTGACTTTGAAAAAAAGCGACAATACCAAATACATGTCCAGGCCATTGATGAAGGAGGATTAACTGACTCATGCAAAATTATAGTTGAAATAACTGACATAAATGACAACGTACCTGCTATCAATGTAATGTCCAAGTCCAGTGTAATAAAAGAGGACATTCAGCCTGGCACTGTTGTTACAATGATAAATATCCAAGATCCAGACTTTGGTGAAAATGGAAAAGTAAAATGTTATATTAACGACAATATTCCATTCACAATTTCATCCGCATCAAATAGTTTTTTCAGTTTAACAACGGACAGTGATTTAGACAGAGAGGTGGCTTCTGAGTATAACATCACAGTGACGTGTTCTGATGAGGGAGTGCCCTCTCTCTCCAGCAGCGTCACTCTCACCTTACAGATCTCTGATGTAAATGACAACGCACCTGTCTTTGAGAGGAGCTCATATGAGGCCTACATTGTAGAAAACAACACACCAGGCCTCTCTATATTCACAGTGAAAGCCAGAGACGCTGACTGGAACCAGAATGCCCGTGTTTCTTACATCCTGGAGGACTCCTCTGTTAACGGAGTGGCAGTCTCCTCATATGTTTCAGTCAGTGCTGATAGTGGAGTCATCCATGCAGTGCGCTCTTTTGACTACGAGCAGATCAAAGACTTCCACTTCCGCGTCAAAGCGCAGGATGGAGGCTCCCCTCCACTCAGCAGCAACGTGACAGTGAAAATGGTGATCCAGGACCAGAACGACAACCCCCCTCAGGTCCTGTACCCAGTCCAGACTGGTGGCTCAGTGGTGGCTGAGATGGTGCCTCGTGCAGCAGATGTGGGCTACCTGGTGACTAAAGTGGTGGCTGTTGATGTGGACTCTGGACAGAATGCCTGGCTCTCGTATAAACTGCAGAAAGCCACAGACAGGGCGCTGTTTGAAGTGGGCTTACAGAATGGAGAAATCAGAACTATCCGTCAAGTGAATGATAAAGATGCTGTGAAACAAAGACTGACTGTTATAGTGGAGGACAACGGGCAGCCATCTCGTTCAGCTGCAGTCATTGTTAACGTGGCGGTGGCGGACAGCTTCCCTGAAGTGCTGTCCGAGTTCACTGACTTTACACACGACAAGGAGTACAATGACAACCTGACTTTTTACTTAGTGCTGGCTTTGGCTGTAGTGTCCTTCCTCTTCATCACGTGTGTAGTGGTTATTATATCAGTGAAAATCTACAGATGGAGACAGTCTCGCACCCTGTTTCACTCCAACCTCCCTGTGATTCCATATTATCCACCACGTTACTCAGACACTTTGGGCACAGGGACTCTCCAGCACGTGTACAATTACGAGGTGTGCAGGACGACGGACTCCAGAAAGAGTGACTGTAAGTTCGGCAGAGTTGGTAGTCAGAACGTGCTGATAATGGACCCCAGTTCTACAGGGACCATGCAGCGGATACAGAGTGAGAAGAGCATCCTGGATGAACCAGACTCTCCTCTCGAGGTTAGACATTTAAGTTATTCTCATTTAAATTTTAAACAAAATGCAACACGTCAAAAAAAAAACGTAAACTTGACTTACTAAATTAGTACTTTAGTATTTCTTGTGGAATATGGGCTCATTCAGCAGACACTTTCGATTTTCTGTCCCCCTCTCCTGGTTTTTTAACTTGTCTTCATATTTTATCGAAGTTGATTTGTGATAAAGCATGATACATGTTTCCTGGAGTCATTTGTGAGTGTTTCTTTGTTTCACCTATCGCCGTTTGAACGGTATGATTTGAACGACTTGAATTGATTATTTTGACCTGATTTTACTAAAAAGATCATTAATTATCGCTGGAAATGGTACACCCATAAGTTAAGCTGTCAAGACCATGATTGTCTTTCTATCAGTAGGTGCATAAAAACATAGCCTCTCCAGGAACAAATTGGGGCCTGTTTTTGTTAAGAATTTGCATGAGCTCCTTGAAGGATGAAAACAATGCTGCCAGGTTCTGAATGGGTAAATTTTCAGTTTAAATTCAGCTCTGCTTGTCTTCTATATGGTTCAGCATTTGACGTTAAATCGCTGGCATGTTTTGTACATCTGGTTTCTCTTCCAACTGAGGGGCTACAATACTTCTTAACTTGCAGACATTCGTGTAGTACATTAGATTGAACTCCTAGGGCCGCTGTTGGCCAGCCTGTGATATCTGTGGGGCAGGTTTGAGCTGATCCTCCCCCATCGTCTTTCTTTTCTTATACCAGAGGGATACAGACACGCAGAATATTACAGAGAGCAGCCATTACCAACACGGACATCTACAGTAAACTGGTTATCACTCATTCTTCTTTTTGTCGTGTATGTTGAGGAAATACAAAGGATTTTCTTCTGCTTACATTGGGACAGCAGTGGGATTCGTGCTTGATGGAAATGCCTGACAGAACAATGAGGTGGCAAGTGCTGTTGTTTATCTCCATAATTTCTCTGACTTCGGTGCTCGGGCAGGTCAGTTATTCCATACCCGAGGAAATGGCTAAAGGCTCATTAATCGGTAACATCGCTCAGGATTTAGGTTTGGACAGAAAAAGACTTACCTCGGGCAACGCTCGGATTTTTACAGGAGACAGCGCAGAGTACATCGAGCTGAACAGAGAGCGAGGGGTCCTTCTTATCAAAGAGAAAATAGACAGAGAAGCACTCTGTGCACAGACGACGCCCTGCGCGTTGCATTTCCAAGTTATTTTAGAAAATCCCATGGAGTTCTACACTGTTGTTGTCGAAATAAGAGACATAAATGACAACACACCGATGTTTGAAAAATCTGATATGAAATTTAAAATAAGTGAGTCTGCCGTAATTGGAGCCAAATTCTTGTTAGAGAGGGCAATAGATCCCGATGTTGGCTTAAATAGTCTACAGAGTTACTTTCTGACAAAAACCGACAATTTTGCACTAAAATTGAAAGATCAGCCTGATGGAGAAAAGATAGTTGAAATGGTTTTACAAAAATCACTTGATAGAGAAAAACAAGAGGAGATATTTTTAGTGTTGACTGCTGTGGATGGAGGGGAACCAAACCTGTCTGGTACAGCACAGATACATGTCACAGTTTTGGACGCTAATGACAATGCACCAGTTTTTACTAAGACGATATATAAAGCTGCAATACCTGAAAACTCACCTAAAGGGACCGTAATAACCAGAGTCAGTGCTTCAGATGCGGATAAAGGATCATATTCAAAGATAACTTATTCGATATCTAACGCTGCAGCAGATGTTAGGGACATGTTTGAGATTAATGAAATAAATGGGGATTTGATCTCGAAAAGTGCTGTAGATTATGAAAGGGCACGATACTATCAAATACACGTGCAAGCCAGTGATGAAGGAGGGCTTACAGATTCATGTAAGGTAACTGTAGAAGTGATAGATGTTAATGATAACAAGCCAGTTATAAATATAATGTCGCAAACTAATGTAATTCTCGAGGACTCTAAACCAGCAACAGTCGTGACTATGGTCAATGTTCAGGACTTAGACTCGGGAGATAATGGCAAAGTTCATTGTACAATCAATGAAAACATTCCTTTTACATTAAAGCCGACATCGAGTAATTTCTTTAACCTTGTAACAGACAGTGATTTAGACAGAGAGGTGGCTTCTGAGTATAACATCACAGTGACATGCTCTGATGAGGGAGTGCCCTCTCTCTCCAGCAGCGTCACTCTCACCTTACAGATCTCTGATGTGAATGACAACGCACCTGTCTTTGAGAGGAGCTCATATGAGGCCTACATTGTAGAAAACAACACACCAGGCATCTCTGTCTTCACAGTGAAAGCCAGAGACGCTGACTGGAACCAGAATGCCCGTGTTTCTTACATCCTGGAGGACTCCTCTGTTAACGGAGTGGCAGTCTCCTCATATGTTTCAGTCAGTGCTGATAGTGGAGTCATCCATGCAGTTCGCTCTTTTGACTACGAGCAGATCAAAGACTTCCAGTTCCGTGTCAGAGCGCAGGATGGAGGCTCCCCTCCACTCAGCAGCAACGTGACAGTGAAAATAGTGATCCAGGACCAGAACGACAACCCCCCTCAGGTTCTGTACCCAGTCCAGACTGGTGGATCAGTGGTGGCTGAGATGGTGCCTCGTGCAGCAGATGTGGGCTATCTGGTGACTAAAGTGGTGGCTGTTGATGTGGACTCTGGACAGAATGCCTGGCTCTCGTATAAACTGCAGAAAGCCACAGACAGGGCGCTGTTTGAAGTGGGCTTACAGAATGGAGAAATCAGAACTATCCGCCAAGTGAACGATAAAGATGCTGTGAAACAAAGACTGACTGTTATAGTGGAGGACAACGGGCAGCCGTCTCGTTCAGCTGCAGTCATTGTTAACGTGGCGGTGGCGGACAGCTTCCCTGAAGTGCTGTCTGAGTTCACTGACTTTACACACGACAAGGAGTACAATGACAACCTGACTTTTTACTTAGTGCTGGCTTTGGCTGTAGTGTCCTTCCTCTTCATCACGTGTGTAGTGGTTATTATATCAGTGAAAATCTACAGATGGAGACAGTCTCGCACCCTGTTTCACTCCAACCTCCCTGTGATTCCATATTATCCACCACGTTACTCAGACACTTTGGGCACAGGGACTCTCCAGCACGTGTACAATTACGAGGTGTGCAGGACGACTGACTCCAGAAAGAGTGACTGTAAGTTCGGCAGAGCTGGTAGTCAGAACGTGTTGATAATGGACCCCAGTTCTACAGGGACCATGCAGCGGATACAGAGTGAGAAGAGCATCCTGGATGAACCAGACTCTCCTCTAGAGGTCAGTTAATCAATGTAGTCTTTCTCCGTGTTTTATCTTTCGGACCGTAATTTCATTGACAGCTACCGTCTGGCGTTGTAGTTTAATTTTCAGTACCATGGATAGCGTCTGACTAGGATCTCAAAGTACTCTCCCTCTCTTCCCCTCTGTCCTAATTGCGTGTGTGTGTGTGTGTGTGTGTGTGTGTGTGTGTGTGTGTGTGTGTGTGTGTTATTGGTTTCTGTACAACAATGTAGATATTTAGACATATATGCTTTTTAAACTGCTGTTGCGCACGAAAATGCAGAGGGATTCTGGGATTATATATATATTTTAGTATAATATAGAAATGGATTGGCGATATGGTTTAAGTGCAGTAAACTTTGGTTATGGGGTCTTGAAAACTATATTATATCTGGCCTATTTCATCCTTTTCACCAGTGGTGTATTTACCCATCTGTGTCCGCTTTGTGCATGTATTCGATTTTATACTGGGACCTTTATCATTTTTTATTGCATCATATTTCGGTTTATATTAGGATTTGATACTGTGATCAGGTCTTGGTGTTTCAGTAATGATGACAGATAGGAATGAGAGGAATTGTATGATATTTTGATTCAGCGAATCATGTATTAGAATTTATTTTGTTGTACCATATTAAATTACCTGCTAAATTGTTATCTCAATACTATGTCATGTAGTTCAGTCTATTGAACAGAGAGGGACGCTGTTGGCCATCGAGTTGCTGTGGAAACGTTTGTTGCAGTACCTCCCCTATAGCTGAACATATTAAATGGTCAAATACAGAGAGGCAGAGTTAAGAGCTGGGACCGTCGTGAACAGCGCAGGCCAGGACTGCACAATAGGATTTCTTTGTTCCAGAATTTAGGATAAGTGTCATCTCGAGGACCACATTTGTGTATTGAAAGCTCAAAATTGGAATCTAAGGGCGGAAAAACAGCGGATATTTCGCCTTTCTTCAAAGACATGGTGACCGGAATGATGGGACGGCAAGTGCTGTTGTTTTTCTCAATGCTGTCTCTCGGTGTCGTGCACGGGCAGGTCAGCTATTCTATTCCTGAGGAATTGAAAAAGGGGTCTCTGATAGGCAATATAGCCCAGGATTTAGGTTTAAGTGTGGATAGACTCAGATCCGGTAAAGCTCGTATTTATACTGGCAACACTGATGAATATATTGAGTTGAAGCGAGACAGAGGAGTCCTCATCATTAAAGACAGAATAGACAGAGAAGCTCTGTGTGGGCAAACAATGCCGTGCGCGCTCCATTTTCAAATGATCCTGGAAAACCCAATGGAGTTTTATACGGTTACCGTTGAAATTACAGATATAAATGACAACCCACCAACATTTGAAAGGGGAGAGATGAAATTTGAAATCTCTGAATCGGCCCTTACTGGAGCTCGATTCGTCTTAGAGAAAGCCATAGATGATGATGTCGGTGTAAACGGCTTAAGCAGCTACGCCCTAAAACCGAGTGATAATTTTGCTCTGAAAACCATCAGTAGAAGTGATGGGACTAAACATGTCGAGATGGTTTTACAGAAACCATTAGACCGAGAGAATCATGAGCATATATCATTAATTCTGACCGCTCTGGATGGTGGTGAGCCACAGCTCTCAGGGACAATGCAGATTGTCATCACTGTGTTAGACGCAAATGATAACCCACCTATTTGTTCAAAACCGGAATACAAAGCAAGTGTTGCAGAGAATGCTGATGTTGGCACCGTAATAACCACCGTTAGAGCCACTGATAAAGATAAAGGCATTCACGGAAAAGTAACATACACGGTGTCAAAATCTGGAGTAGCCTCTCTTTTCACAATAGATGCCAACAGTGGTCTATTGACCTTAACTGGAAATGTGGATTATGAGAAGAGGAGACTGTATGAGCTGGACGTTCAGGTTTCAGATCAAGGAGGATTATCTGACGCATGTAAAGTAATCGTGGACGTGACAGATATGAATGATAACCCCCCCTCTATTAACATCATGTCCAACTCCAACACAGTATCAGAGAATGTGAAACCAGGGACGGTTGTATCTATGCTAAATATACAAGATCCGGACTCGAATGATAACGGCAGAGTTCTGTGTGTTATAAACGAAAATATTCCATTTGCTATTAAATCAACAACGAATAATTTCTTTAGCGTTGTAACAGACAGTGATTTAGACAGAGAGAGAGCCTCTGAGTATAACATCACAGTGACATGTTCTGATGAGGGAGTGCCCTCCCTCTCCAGCAGCGTCACTCTCACCTTACAGATCTCTGATGTAAATGACAACGCGCCTGTATTTGAGAGGAGCTCATATGAGGCCTACATTGTAGAAAACAACACACCAGGCCTCTCTATATTCACAATGAAAGCCAGAGACGCTGATTGGAACCAGAATGCCCGTGTTTCTTACATCCTGGAGGACGCCTCTGTTAACGGAGTACCAGTCTCCTCATATGTTTCCGTCAGTGCTGATAGTGGAGTCATCCATGCAGTGCGCTCTTTTGACTACGAGCAGATCAAAGACTTTCAGTTCCGCGTCAGAGCGCAGGATGGAGGTTCCCCTCCGCTCAGCAGCAACGTGACAGTCAAAATGGTGATCCAGGACCAGAACGACAACCCCCCTCAGGTCCTGTACCCAGTCCAGACTGGTGGCTCAGTGGTGGCTGAGATGGTGCCTCGTGCAGCTGATGTGGGCTACCTGGTGACTAAAGTGGTGGCTGTTGATGTGGACTCTGGACAGAATGCCTGGCTTTCGTATAAACTGCAGAAAGCCACAGACAGGGCGCTGTTTGAAGTGGGTTTACAGAATGGAGAAATTAGAACTATCCGCCAAGTGAATGATAAAGATGCTGTGAAACAAAGACTGACTGTTATAGTGGAGGACAACGGGCAGCCGTCTCGTTCAGCTGCAGTTATTGTTAACGTGGCGGTGGCGGACAGCTTCCCTGAAGTGCTGTCTGAGTTCACTGACTTTACACACGACAAGGAGTACAATGACAACCTGACTTTTTACTTAGTGCTGGCTTTGGCTGTAGTGTCCTTCCTCTTCATCACGTGTGTAGTGGTTATTATATCAGTGAAAATCTACAGATGGAGACAGTCTCGCACCATGTTTCACTCCAACCTCCCTGTGATTCCATATTATCCACCACGTTACTCAGACACTTTGGGCACAGGGACTCTCCAGCATGTGTACAATTACGAGGTGTGCAGGACGACTGACTCCAGAAAGAGTGACTGTAAGTTCGGCAGAGCTGGTAGTCAGAACGTGTTGATAATGGACCCCAGTTCTACAGGGACCATGCAGAGGATACAGAGTGAGAAGAGCATCCTGGATGAACCAGATTCTCCTCTAGAGGTTAGAATGCTTTAAAACAGCTGCAGTGTTTTCATAATATTTTGAAGTTGTACACATTCTGAAAGTGATAGAAAGCTTACCATACCATCTTCATTTTAATTAATACTTGTTTTAATGTGGCAATATTTGAATATCTAAAAGTGGTTTAATTACAATGTAATTTGGGTATAGGTCACGTGATCTTTCGCCAAATTATCTGTAATTGTATGCTAACCTCAACCTCCTTTCTAAAACACTGCATGATTTTATTCTTTCCACTAGTAATAAGTTTGCTTCTTTCTTTTTATGGCTATTATAACAGCCCTAGTAGTAATAACAGTAGTAGCTGATAATAGAAAACGCAGATAGATTGCTTTTATCGTTCGATATATTTCCAAATATACTTTCTTTAAATTATACAAAGAGGTTTTGCAGTCTAATCATTTTAAATGTGTCACATTTAATTCACTTCAGAACTTCAGACAGTGACATAAATAGTAGAGCCACATGTTGCATACTTGCTATTAACTGTCGTTTCCACTGTTAGATATGTGGCTCTTATTTGGTTCTCTATATTATTTAGCCATAAACAGCATCATAATATAGGAAACTGTATTATCCGTGTTTTTGTCCCTTTGCAGTAGTGCATTTTGAATTTATATCCACTGATCCCTGGCACACTTGAAACATTACACAACAACAATTTCTCCAACTGTGTTTACATGTTCTCTATGTACATTTTTACTGTGATTTATCAGTTAAAATGATACATTTCGACGAACTTTTTCCGTTTGCAATCATTTGTAAATTACAAGTTATTACTGGAGAAGATTTATCTTAGATTGTTTAAAGTATCTTCTTCTGGGTTATATTTTAGTTAGTCTTCTGTAGTTTTGTTATGTGGACTCTTAGGGCCGCTGTTGACCAGATTGTCAACGGAAGAGAGCAGGTTTGCAGCAGCACCTCCCTTCTAACGTCGACACAGTACAGACAGAACTCGACGGGGAAAACGCTGGCGAGCCTGGCTGCGGGATTTCTTTTTTAAAAGAGGAGAAATTTCTACTCGTAAATCATTTTAACAACGAGTGACTCTTGGAGCTGTTCACATGATATTTACATTTTGAATCTGGGGTGTATTTGTTGTTTGGATTACAAACGGACTGTGGAGCCTCACTGAGGGACAAATCTGAAAGAACAATGAATTGGCAAGTACTGTTGTTTATGTCGCTGCTTTCACTCGACTCAGTTTTCGGACAGGTCAGCTACTCTATTCCGGAGGAAATGGCGAAAAACTCTTTAGTGGGAAATATAGCACATGATTTGGGTTTGGAAAGTAAACGTCTGATTTCCGGCAAAGCTAAGATCTATACGAGGAACAGTAACGAGTACATCGAGCTGAACAGAGAAAGAGGAGTCCTCCTCGTCAAAGAGAGAATCGACAGGGAGGTGTTGTGCACAGAGACTGCGCTTTGTTCTTTAGATTTGCAGATTATTTTAGAGAATCCTATGGAATTTTACAGTGTTACTGTCCAGATCACAGATATCAACGATAATGCACCAACCTTTGAAAAAGGTGAAATGAAATTTAAAATAAGCGAGTCAGCCGTGATCGGAGCTAAATTTGTACTGGAAAGAGCTGTGGATCTAGATGTTGGTATTAATGATCTACAAAGATACGAATTAAAACCGACTGATAATTTTGCTCTAAAACTGCACAATAACGCTGACGGTAATAAAAACGTAGAGATGGTGCTACAGAAGCCTTTAGACAGGGAGAAACAGGAGCAGATATCTCTCGTCTTGACGGCTGTAGATGGAGGAGAGCCGCAGATGTCAGGAACAATGCTTATTGTTATCACAGTTTTAGATATAAACGATAATGCCCCTGTTTTTACACAGCCAACATACAAGGCTACAGTTACTGAAAATTCACTTAGAGGCACAGTTGTTGCCACTGTTACAGCCTCAGATGCAGATCAAGGCTCAAACGGTAAAGTAACATATTCAATAACAAATACCTTAGACAATGTTAGAAAAATGTTTGAGGTCAGTGAGGAGAATGGCGAAGTCACTTTAATTGGAAATATTGACTTCGAGAAGTACAGACATTTCCAAATCAACTTACTTGCCAGTGACGAAGGTGGACTCACTGATTCCTGTAAGTTAATTGTTGATGTGCAAGATGTTAACGACAACCACCCAGAAATTAATATAATGTCGAAGTCAAACGTGATTGTAGAGGATGCTAAATTAAATACAGTTGTTACAATGATTAATATTGAGGACAAGGACACTGGAGAAAATGGTAAAGTACAATGTTTTATAAACGAACATATACCTTTCACTTTGAAAGCATCAACTCATAATTTTTTCAGTTTAGTTACAGACAGTGATTTAGACAGAGAGGTCGCTTCTCAGTATAACATCACAGTGACGTGTTCTGATGAGGGAGTGCCCTCTCTCTCCAGCAGCGTCACTCTCACCTTACAGATCTCTGATGTAAATGACAACGCGCCTGTCTTTGAGAGGAGCTCATATGAGGCCTACATTGTAGAAAACAACACACCAGGCCTCTCTATATTCACAGTGAAAGCCAGAGACGCTGACTGGAACCAGAATTCCCGTGTTTCTTACATCCTGGAGGACTTCTCTATTAACGGAGTGCCAGTCTCCTCATATGTTTCCGTCAGTGCTGATAGTGGAGTCATCCATGCAGTTCGCTCTTTTGACTACGAGCAGATCAAAGGTTTCCAGTTCCGCGTCAAAGCGCAGGATGGAGGCTCCCCTCCACTCAGTAGCAACGTGACAGTGAAAGTAGTGATCCAGGACCAGAACGATAACCCTCCTCAGGTCCTGTACCCAGTCCAGACTGGTGGATCAGTGGTGGCTGAGATGGTGCCTCGTGCAGCAGATGTGGGCTACCTGGTGACTAAAGTGGTGGCTGTTGATGTGGACTCTGGACAGAATGCCTGGCTCTCGTATAAACTGCAGAAAGCCACAGACAGGGCGCTGTTTGAAGTGGGCTTACAGAATGGAGAAATCAGAACTATCCGTCAAGTGAATGATAAAGATGCTGTGAAACAAAGACTGACTGTTATAGTGGAGGACAACGGGCAGCCGTCTCGTTCAGCTGCAGTCATTGTTAACGTGGCGGTGGCGGACAGCTTCCCTGAAGTGCTGTCTGAGTTCACTGACTTTACACACGACAAGGAGTACAATGACAACCTGACTTTTTACTTAGTGCTGGCTTTGGCTGTAGTGTCCTTCCTCTTCATCACGTGTGTGGTGGTTATTATATCAGTGAAAATCTACAGATGGAGACAGTCTCGCACCCTGTTTCACTCCAACCTCCCTGTGATTCCATATTATCCACCACGTTACTCAGACACTTTGGGCACAGGGACTCTCCAGCACGTGTACAATTACGAGGTGTGCAGGACGACTGACTCCAGAAAGAGTGACTGTAAGTTCGGCAGAGCTGGTAGTCAGAACGTGTTGATACTGGACCCCAGTTCTACAGGGACCATGCAGCGGATACAGAGTGAGAAGAGCATCCTGGATGAACCAGACTCTCCTCTAGAGGTCAGACTGATTTAAGATTGTTTTTCTGTACCATTTCCTTCTACATATTTTAAATCTCAAACACCTAGTTCATGATATAATGGATGCAACATATCAAGATTTGATCATCACCCCATTGTTATCCTAAATCCACTATTCAGTAGTGCTATTTAAGCAGTTTTCTACATTTAGTTCAGGTCTGGGTTCGTTACATACAGACCTCATTGCTCAACTTAACATTCCTGATATACAATACATTAAGTATTTAGGACGAAATTGGTTATCTTGTGACGTAACTTATACCAGAGGTAGATGTTGTTTTCACATTGTCACTTTGAATTGTGTGTGGACGCGCAGCTGGTTTTCTGTACTGCCTGCAGCACTCAAACACTGACTCTGTTGTGCGTTGGTCACTTATGTTGAACCAGACGAGTACTCAAAAGATTCATGAGTTTACATATGTCTTCCTGGCAGGTATTGATATTTTCTGGGGGCATCAATCTATTAAATGTTGTCTTAATTTCGAACATCATTTTATGTTTTGTTGAGGGGACTTGTTCAGTGATTCTTTTCAGTAAGCAGTATATATTTTCAGGACCTTGGAGAGAGACAGTTACTTTATCAGCTCCTTTCACCTCCAATCACTTTTACCTTTTTACCATGTTTTTTTCTTCTCATAGTGCAACAACAGTTGAGTTCCTTGACTTTTTGAAGAATTAGATAATTTTATGTGATCATTTTAAATACTGAAAGATACCTACATTAATTCGTCTTTCCATACATATCTTGTATTAAAACGATTGCAAAAATGCCTAAATAGTATTACAAAACATTCAAATTATTCAACGGTTCAATCGTCATATTTCAACTAAATTTCAAATTGCTTTTATTAAACTGTAGACATGTTGTAAGCAAGAGTTCTGAACAAAGAGTCATCTGAGTTGGTTTTCTGCAGTTTTATACTGTGAACTCTTAGGGCCGCTGTTGACCAGAATGTGAACGGCTGGCAGTAGGGTTGGAGCAGCACCTCCCATTGTTCATCTACATAATAAAGAAAGAGCTCGACGAGAAAGAACCACTACCATATTCGTGCAGGATATTTTGAAAGAAGACGTGAAATTTCAGTCTTTGTCCGCTCATGAGGGAAAAAAATGAGGAGTTAGCTTTCATAACTGGAATCGATATCAGACTTACGGGATACGACACTGAATCATACGGAAACGTTTCGGCAGAACAATGACAGGACAAGTTCTGCTGTTTTTCTGTCTCCTCTCCGTCGGATCAGTGCTGGGACAAGTCAGCTACACTATTCCGGAGGAAATGGCCAAAGGATCTTTAGTCGGTAACATTGCACAAGATTTGGGTTTGGAAACGAAACGTCTGGCATCTGGTAAGGCTCGGATTTATACCAGAGACAGTGACGAATACATGGAGCTGAACAGAGAGAGAGGAGTCCTCCTTGTTAAACAGAGAATCGACAGAGAGGCGCTCTGCAGACAGACGACGCCGTGTGCTTTGCATTTCCAGATTATTTTAGAGAATCCAATGGAATTTTACAGTGTTACTGTCCAGATCACAGATATCAACGACAATTCACCCACGTTCGAAGAAAGTGAAATCAAATTTAACATTAGCGAATCGGCGGTGATTGGGGCTAAATTTGTGCTCGAAAGAGCTGAAGATCTTGATGTTGGGATTAATGATCTGCAAACGTACGAGTTGAAACCGACTGATAATTTTGCTCTAAAACTGCACAATATTGACGGTAATAAGAACGTAGAGATGGTGCTACAGAAGCCTTTGGACAGGGAGAAACAGGAGCAGATATCTCTCGTCTTAACGGCTGTAGATGGAGGAGAGCCGCAGATGTCAGGAACAATGCTTATTGTTATCACAGTTTTAGATGTAAACGACAATGCCCCTGTTTTTACACAGCCAACATACAAGGCTACAGTTACTGAAAATTCACCTAAAGGCACCGTTGTTGCCACTGTTACAGCCTCAGATGCAGATCAAGGCTCAAACGGGAAAGTAACATATTCAATAACAAATAAATTTGATGAGATAAAGAAATCTTTTCACATGAACAAAGCAAATGGGGAAGTAACCTTGATTGGAAATATTGATTTCGAAAAATCGAGAAGCTTTCAAATAAATGTACGTGCAAGTGATGACGGAGGGCTCACAGACTCCTGCAAGTTAATTCTCGATGTTCAGGATGTAAATGACAACAAGCCGGAAATTAATATAATGTCGAAGTCAACTGTTATTTCAGAGGATGCCAAACTTAATACCGTCGTTACAATGATTAACATCGAGGACAAGGACTCAGGAGAAAACGGAAAAGTGCAATGTTTTATCAATGAAAATTTACCCTTCGCTTTGAAAACATCCACAAATAATTTCTATAGTTTAGTAACAGACAGTGATTTAGACAGAGAGAGAGCCACTCAGTATAACATCACAGTGACGTGTTCTGATGAGGGAGTGCCCTCCCTCTCCAGCAGCGTCACTCTCACCTTACAGATCTCTGATGTGAATGACAACGCGCCTGTCTTTGAGAGGAGCTCATATGAGGCCTACATTGTAGAAAACAACACACCAGTCCTCTCTATATTCACAGTGAAAGCCAGAGACGCTGACTGGAACCAGAATGCCCGTGTTTCTTACATCCTGGAGGACTCCTCTGTTAACGGAGTGCCAATCTCCTCATATGTTTCAGTCAGTGCTGATAGTGGAGTCATCCATGCAGTTCGCTCTTTTGACTACGAGCAGATCAAAGACTTCCAGTTCCGCCTCAAAGCACAGGATGGAGGCTCCCCTCCACTCAGTAGCAACGTGACAGTGAAAATAGTGATCCAGGACCAGAACGATAACCCCCCTCAGGTCCTGTACCCAGTCCAGACTGGTGGATCAGTGGTGGCTGAGATGGTGCCTCGTGCAGCAGATGTGGGCTACCTGGTGACTAAAGTGGTGGCTGTTGATGTGGACTCTGGACAGAATGCCTGGCTCTCGTATAAACTGCAGAAAGCCACAGACAGGGCGCTGTTTGAAGTGGGCTTACAGAATGGAGAAATCAGAACTATCCGCCAAGTGAATGATAAAGATGCTGTGAAACAAAGACTGACTGTTATAGTGGAGGACAACGGGCAGCCGTCTCGTTCAGTTGCAGTCATTGTTAACGTGGCGGTGGCGGACAGCTTCCCTGAAGTGTTGTCTGAGTTCACTGACTTTACACACGACAAGGAGTACAATGACAACCTGACTTTTTACTTAGTGCTGGCTTTGGCTGTAGTGTCCTTCCTCTTCATCACGTGTGTGGTGGTTATTATATCAGTGAAAATCTACAGATGGAGACAGTCTCGCACCCTGTTTCACTCCAACCTCCCTGTGATTCCATATTATCCACCACGTTACTCAGACACTTTGGGCACAGGGACTCTCCAGCACGTGTACAATTACGAGGTGTGCAGGACGACTGACTCCAGAAAGAGTGACTGTAAGTTCGGCAGAGCTGGTAGTCAGAACGTGTTGATACTGGACCCCAGTTCTACAGGGACCATGCAGCGGATACAGAGTGAGAAGAGCATCCTGGATGAACCAGACTCTCCTCTAGAGGTCAGACTGATTTAAGATTGTTTTTCTGCACCGTTACCTTTTCCATAATTTAAATCTCAAACGCCGAGTTTTTGGTATAATGGATGCAGCATGTCAAGATTTGATCATCACCCCATTGTTATATTTAACCATCTATTCAGTAGTGCTATTTAAGCAGTTTTCTACATTGAGTTCATGTCTGGGTTCATTGCTTAACTTAGCATTCCTGATATACAGTAATGTTCTACTATGGTTTTATGTGACTTTGATTTGTGTGTGGACGCGCAGTTGGTTTTCTGTACTGCCTGCAGCACTCAAACACTGACTCTGTCCTGCTTTGGTCACTTATGTTGAACCAGAGGAGTACTCAATAGATTCATGAGTTTACATATGTCTTCGTGGCAGGTATAGGTATTTTATGGGGGCATCAATCTATTAAATTTTGCTTCATTTTCGAACATCATTTCGTGTTTTGTTGAGAGGACTTGTGCAGTGATTCTTTTCAGTAAGCAGTATATATTTTCAGGACCTTGGAGAGAGACAGTTACTTTATCAGCTCCTTTCACCTCCAATCACTGTTACCTCTTTTCACAATTTTTTCTGTCCTCATAGTGCAGCAACAGTTGAGTTCCTTGGCTTTTGAAGAATTTGATCATTTTGTGTGATCATTTTAAATACTAAAAGATACGTATATTACTTTGTCTTTACATACAATTCTTGTATTTAAAACGATTGCAAAAATGCCTAAATAGTATTACAAAACATTCAAATTATTTAACGGTTCAATCGTCATATTTCAACTAAATTTCAAATCACTTTTATTAAACTGTAGACATGTTGTAAGCAAGAGTTCTGGACAAAGAGTCATCTGAATTGGTTTTCTGCAGTTTTATACTGTGAACTCTTAGGGCCGCTGTTGACCAGAATGTGAACGGCTGACAGTAGGGTTGGAGCAGCACCTCCCATTGTTCATCTACATAATAAAGAAAGAGCTCGACGAGAAAGAACCACTACCATATTCGTGCAGGATATTTTGAAAGAAGACGTGAAATTTCAGTCTTTGTCCGCTTTTTTTGGGGAAAATGGACTAGTCAGCGTTCATAACTGGAATCGATATCAGACTTATGGGATACGACACTGAATCATACGGAAACGTTTCGGCAGAACAATGACAGGGCAAGTTCTGCTGTTTTTCTGTCTCCTCTCCGTCGGATCAGTGCTGGGACAAGTCAGCTACACTATTCCGGAGGAAATGGCCAAAGGATCTTTAGTCGGTAACATTGAACAAGATTTGGGTTTGGAAACGAAACGTCTGGCATCTGGTAAGGCTCGGATTTATACCAGAGACAGTGACGAATACATGGAGCTGAACAGAGAGAGAGGAGTCCTCCTTGTTAAACAGAGAATCGACAGAGAGGCGCTCTGCAGACAGACGACACCGTGTGCTTTGCATTTCCAGATTATTTTAGAGAATCCAATGGAATTTTACAGTGTTACTGTCCAGATCACAGATATCAACGATAACGCACCTACATTTGAAAAAGGTGAGATGCAATTTAAAATTAGTGAGTCAGCCGTGATCGGAGCTAAATTTGTGCTGGAAAGAGCTGAAGATCTTGATGTAGGAATCAACGATCTTAAACACTACGAGTTAAAACCGACTGATAATTTTGCTCTAAAACTGCACAATAACGCTGACGGTAATAAAAACGTAGAGATGGTGCTACAGAAGCCTTTGGACAGGGAGAAACAGGAGCAGATATCTCTCGTCTTGACGGCTGTAGATGGAGGAGAGCCGCAGATGTCAGGAACAATGCTTATTGTCATCACAGTTTTAGACGCTAATGATAATGCCCCTGTTTTTACACAGCCAACATACAAGGCTACAGTTACTGAAAATTCACCTAAAGGCACAGTTGTTGCCACTGTTACAGCCTCAGATGCAGATAAAGGTTCAAACGGTAAAATATCGTATTCTATTACAAATACCTTTGATGATATAAGGAAAGTCTTTAAGGTAAATGAGGAAAATGGTGAAGTTACTTTAATTGGAAATATTAATTTTGAAGAATCGCGAAACTATCAAATAAATTTACTTGCAAGTGATGACGGAGGGCTCACAGACTCCTGTAAGTTGATTGTCGATGTTCAGGATGTAAATGACAACAAGCCTGAAATTGACATAATGTCAAAGTCAACTGTTATTTCAGAGGATTCCAAACTTAATACCGTCGTTACAATGATTAACATCGAGGACAAGGACTCAGGAGAAAACGGAAACGTGCAATGTTTTATCAACGAACATATACCTTTCACTCTGAAAGCATCAACTCATAATTTCTATAGTTTAGTGACAGACAGTGATTTAGACAGAGAGAGAGCCACTCAGTATAACATCACAGTGACGTGTTCTGATGAGGGAGTGCCCTCCCTCTCCAGCAGCGTCACTCTCACCTTACAGATCTCTGATGTGAATGACAACGCGCCTGTCTTTGAGAGGAGCTCATATGAGGCCTACATTGTAGAAAACAACACACCAGGCCTCTCTATATTCACAGTGGAAGCCAAAGACGATGATTGGAACCAGAATGCCCGTGTTTCTTACATCCTGGAGGACTCCTCTGTTAACGGAGTACCAGTCTCTTCATATGTTTCAGTCAGTGCTGATAGTGGAGTCATCCATGCAGTGCGCTCTTTTGACTACGAGCAGATCAAAGACTTCCACTTCCGCGTCAAAGCGCAGGATGGAGGCTCCCCTCCACTCAGTAGCAACGTGACAGTGAAAATAGTGATCCAGGACCAGAACGATAACCCCCCTCAGGTCCTGTACCCAGTCCAGACTGGTGGATCAGTGGTGGCTGAGATGGTGCCTCGTGCAGCAGATGTGGGCTACCTGGTGACTAAAGTGGTGGCTGTTGATGTGGACTCTGGACAGAATGCCTGGCTCTCGTATAAACTGCAGAAAGCCACAGACAGGGCGCTGTTTGAAGTGGGCTTACAGAATGGAGAAATCAGAACTATCCGTCAAGTGAATGATAAAGATGCTGTGAAACAAAGACTGACTGTTATAGTGGAGGACAACGGGCAACCGTCTCGTTCAGCTGCAGTCATTGTTAACGTGGCGGTGGCGGACAGCTTCCCTGAAGTGCTGTCTGAGTTCACTGACTTTACACACGACAAGGAGTACAATGACAACCTGACTTTTTACTTAGTGCTGGCTTTGGCTGTAGTGTCCTTCCTCTTCATCACGTGTGTAGTGGTTATTATATCAGTGAAAATCTACAGATGGAGACAGTCTCGCACCCTGTTTCACTCCAACCTCCCTGTGATTCCATATTATCCACCACGTTACTCAGACACTTTGGGCACAGGGACTCTCCAGCACGTGTACAATTACGAGGTGTGCAGGACGACTGACTCCAGAAAGAGTGACATGAAATATATGCAGCCGATTAGTCAGAGTTTAGTCAGTGTGGATGACGCTGGGACTGAAACACCACAGGTGGACAAACAACTAACAGGCCACTGTTCTCAAATGTCAACATTGGTGAGTGATCTTTTACATTTTTTATTTTCCACCTCTTTTTCTACAGATATCCATCTTCATATCTCATGTAGCTCGAACACGCGCAAAGCTATTACTGTCGTCCTGGTGCTGAATCGGTCGAAGGATTCATCTTAAAATGTTTTAATGCTTTCTGTTAAATTGAATGGATATTTTGTAATTCAAAAGCCCATAATATTATATAAAATACGCCAAACGTTGGTCCAATACTCTACCTAAAATGATATCTATTGTCCAGCTCTTGCTTCTCCTAAAAGTGTCCCTAAATTCTAATATTATCAACTTTAGTTACAGAAATGCTCGACGTCTAATTAGCTTTTACAATTTTGCCTATAGGTTCAAAAAAATATTAGAATAATAAAATGTATACATTAGTAATTTTATTATCTGATTCAAGACAAAATATCTTTCAGAACTCAATTTCTTTGGTCATCATGAAAACAAAATACAAAAATGTCCCACAAATACTTTTTCTTGTTCCTCTTTTTTGTGCCAATTTTACTTATTAGTGTACACTTTTTTGTGTTAACATTTTACTTGTGTTTAATTTATAGTTAATTCTGTAGATTCTCGTCAGTGTACTGCAACAGTTGTTTTTCAAACAGATTCAGATCAAATGGACTTGCGTGATTTCAGTATTATTTCACAATTGATATGCTGTTGTGCAACATGACTTGATCCGTGTACAAGAATACATAGGCCTATGTTTATGCCTCCCCTCTTTTAAACCTTTATTATTTTTTGAAATGTAAGAACATAAACTATTATTTAGCTTTCCACAGAACATTGTTTTTTTTATATATATGCCCACCACCTACATTACCTTGGATGGGCTCTGAGCGCCGCTGTTGGTACGTCACTGACTCAGTTTCGCACTGAGCATAGCTGCGGTCCACCCCTTGTGTTCATATCTGTGTTTTTCTGCTCGGGGAGAAGAAGGTATGGTCCGAGGTGGCTTAAAGAGCAGCATTTACCGTGGTATTTCGAGATGAAAATACATTAAACTATTCAGTTGTTGGATTTGGTTGCATCAGTTTTTCATTGAAAGGAATTACTTCATCTCTACCTCTGGATTATGATGGCTTTTCTTGGGATCACCGCTCTCAGAGGCCCATGGCAAACACTGGTTGTCATTCTTTGTCTTTTCGTGCTGAGCTCAGTGAGTGGACAGGCTCGGTACTCCGTACCGGAGGAGCAGGCAGAAGGGTCTTTTATTGGAAACATCGCTCGAGACTTGGGTCTGGATGTGGCGAGGCTCGTATCAGGAAAAGCTCGTATTATTATGAAAGGAAGTCGACAGTACGTTGATTTAAACCGGGACAAAGGAACCCTCGTTATTAAAGAGCGAGTAGACCGAGAAGAACTGTGCGGAAAGACGACGCCCTGTAGCTTCAGCTTCGAGTTGATTTTAGAAAATCCAATCCAGCTTTATCGGGTCACAGTGGAGGTAGTCGACATAAACGATAACAGCCCGTCGTTCCCAAAGGATGAGATCAGTTTGAAAATTGTTGAGAGTGTTGCGTCAGGCACTCGTTTCTCATTAGAGAGCGCAGATGACCCCGATGTTGGTATTAATGATATTCAAAAATATACACTTAAACCCTCTGATCACTTTAAATTGGAAGTACAGAACCAGCCTGATGGAGGGAGTTACATCGAAATGGTTTTGCAAAACCCATTGGACCGAGAGAAAGAGGAGACTCACTCTCTCGTGCTGCTTGCTTCAGATGGAGGAGAGCCTCACAGATCAGGGACGGTGCGTATTCATATCAGTGTGCTGGATGCTAATGATAATGCGCCAGTCTGTAGTCAGCCTGTTTATAAAGCAGATGTCCGAGAGAACTCTCCTGCAGGAACAGTGGTGACCACTGTCAGTGCGAATGACGCAGATAAAGGTGTAAATGGAGAAGTAACTTACTCCATAGCTCATGTTGCCAGAGAGGCGAAGCAGCTTTTTGAGGTAAATGTAAAATCTGGAGAGATTAAAGTAACAGGTAAAGTGGATTTTGAAAAATCTCAAACATATCAATTAAACGTTCAGGCCAGTGACCACGGGGGATATACAGACACGTGTAAAGTTATTATTCAGATAATTGACGAGAACGACAACGCGCCTACAATACAATTGATGTCATTTTCAAACTCGATATCCGAGGACTCTCCTCCAGGTACAACGCTAGCTGTTGTTAACGTGGATGACGAAGACTCTGACGGTAACGGTGTCGTCAAGTGCTCCATTAACTCTGACATCCCATTCAAAATGGAGTCTTCATTAACAGGATATTATACGATTGTAACTGAAGACTTCTTAGACAGGGAAAGTGTTCCTGAGTATAATATCACAATCACCGTATCTGACCAGGGCTCTCCGCCACTGTCGAGCAGTAAGACCATAAATGTCAAAGTTTCTGACGTGAACGACAGCCCACCTAAGTTTGATCAATCAGAATATAGTAAGACTGTACCTGAGAACAACCCTCCCGGAGTTTCTGTTTTCACCCTCAGTGCTACTGATGCAGACTGGGGCCAAAACGCTCGTGTTTCTTACCTCCTGGAAGAGAAAGAGATTAATGGGGTCGCTGTGTCTTCACTGGTGTCAGTAAATTCAGAAAGTGGCGTCATTCATGCAGTGAGGTCGTTTGATTTTGAGCAAATCAAGTGGTTTGAATTCAACGTAACAGCTCGTGATGCTGGATCCCCTCCTCTGACTTCGGTGGCTACAGTAATAATAGTGATCCAGGACCAGAACGACAACCCCCCTCAGGTCCTGTACCCAGTCCAGACAGGTGGATCAGTGGTGGCTGAGATGGTGCCTCGTTCAGCAGATGTGGGCTACCTGGTGACTAAAGTGGTGGCTGTTGATGTGGACTCTGGACAGAATGCCTGGCTCTCGTATAAACTGCAGAAAGCCACAGACAGGGCGCTGTTTGAAGTGGGCTTACAGAATGGAGAAATCAGAACTATCCGCCAAGTGAATGATAAAGATGCTGTGAAACAAAGACTGACTGTTATAGTGGAGGACAACGGGCAGCCGTCTCGTTCAGCTGCAGTCATTGTTAACGTGGCGGTGGCGGACAGCTTCCCTGAAGTGCTGTCTGAGTTCACTGACTTTACACACGACAAGGAGTACAATGACAACCTGACTTTTTACTTAGTGCTGGCTTTGGCTGTAGTGTCCTTCCTCTTCATCACGTGTGTGGTGGTTATTATATCAGTGAAAATCTACAGATGGAGACAGTCTCGCACCCTGTTTCATTCCAACCTCCCTGTGATTCCATATTATCCACCACGTTACTCAGACACTTTGGGCACAGGGACTCTCCAGCACGTGTACAATTACGAGGTGTGCAGGACGACTGACTCCAGAAAGAGTGACTGTAAGTTCGGCGGAGCTGGTAGTCAGAACGTGCTGATAATGGACCCCAGTTCTACAGGGACCATGCAGAGGATACAGAGTGAGAAGAGCATCCTGGATGAACCAGACTCTCCTCTAGAGGTCAGTTAAGGAATGTCGCCTTGTTCCTTATTCTCTCTCTTATGTAATTGCATTTTCATCTATATGTTTTGCGCTACCCAGTCTTTTTCAGAACCATGGATAGCATCCCACCCACCAATTTCAAAATCAATTGTCGACTGTTATGTAGTTTCCTTCGCACATTTCTTTTACCTTTTTTCCTTTCCTATCACGGGGACTTGTAATTCATCTTGAAGTCAGCCTTAGACAAGTTTGTATTTTAGAGTGTGTATAACAACCGTTATGGCTTTTAATCTTCCTTTTTTGGGTATTATTTATCTTTATTGGGTTATTTTAAATGCCTTTTTTGGCTATTGTACCTTATAGTTATCTTTTATCACAGTTCCACGTAATGAGTCCTAAGTTGGGCTTGTATCGGCCTCGCTGCTTTTAGTCAGTAAAAAAGCTCTGGAGTGAGACTTCTGGTTGGTATTTGATTGAAACCAAACGGAATGATTTGGTTTTACATTTTCTAAATGTTTCTATTCGTGTAGGTTGAGCACAGACAGCAATTGATCACTGAATTTTCAACATAAGCTTTAAATTGTACAAACATTATTTGCTTTATACTTTATTATTTTGCAATAGGTAATAAGAAATGTCACTTTATGAATGCAGTCCAGACTGTTCTCAATTCAGCACCTCGGTCAGCGACATGTGTAGTATCCGACTCATCCTCTCTGTCCAAGTGTTATTTTCTTTAAATGCAGTGTGAATATAGTTTTTCCACATTGTTTTGTAATTACTTAATTAAATTAGGACATTATTTTCTAATTAATGTATATTGTCTGCTATATCTTGATTATGATTTGTGTCTTCTTGTCCACGTGATTACAGTTGAAGAATAAATCAAAAGGGAAAGTTGACAGCAAATTATTTTCTGGTGTTTACTCACGGTTTGTGAAGAGGTTAACAGCATTCATATGACCCTTTATTTCTTTATTTCATTTACATTTACTTGCAGTGACTATGCTGGAGAAATTAAATGATGTTGCCTCTCTGTAGTTTTGCATTACGGACTCTTAGGGCCGCTGTTGGCCAGAGTGTGCACAGCTGAGGGTGGGTTGTAGCAGGTCCTCCCATGTGACATCACAATAATGAAGCGAACACGACAGGAAAGTGCAGACATTCGGGATATGTAGAATCTCTACTTACAAAAACGACGATCTGAGACACGTCTTTTCCACGAAAGGATTACATTACAGAGTTGCATTTTTGACACTGAAGTGGAATTCAGTTTACGGATTATATAGCCTGTCTGTGGAACACCGTTGCGAAAATACTGGGATAGAACAATGGAAGGACTGGCGCTGTTGTTTATCTCTCTCGTTTCCCTTGGCTCTGTATTTGGGCAAGTGAGCTACACTATTCCGGAGGAAATGGCCAAAGGATCTTTAGTCGGTAACATTGCACACGATTTGGGTTTGGAAACGAAACGTCTGTTGTCAGGTAAAGCTCGAATTTATACCAGAGACAGCGACGAATACATGGAGCTGAACAGAGAGAGAGGAGTCCTCCTTGTTAAACAGAGAATCGACAGAGAGGCGCTCTGCAGACAGACGACGCCGTGTGCTTTGCATTTCCAGATTGTTTTAGAGAATCCAATGGAATTTTACAGTGTTACTGTCCAGATCACAGATATCAACGATAACGCACCTACATTTGAAGGAAGTGAGATGAAATTTAAAATAAGCGAATCGGCTATAATCGGGGCTAAATTTGTACTGGAAAGAGCTGAAGATCTTGATGTTGGGATTAATGATCTGCAAAGGTACGAGTTAAAACCGACTGATAATTTTGCTCTAAAACTGCACAATAACGCTGACGGTAATACAAACGTAGAGATGGTGCTACAGAAGCCTTTGGACAGGGAGAAACAGGAGCAGATATCTCTCGTCTTGACGGCTGTAGATGGAGGAGAGCCGCAGATGTCAGGAACAATGCTTATTGTCATCACAGTTTTAGATGTAAACGATAATGCCCCTGTTTTTACACAGCCAACATACAAGGCTACAGTTACTGAAAATTCACCTAAAGGCACAGTTGTTGCCACTGTTACAGCCTCAGATGCAGATCAAGGCTCAAACGGCAAAATAACGTATTCTATTACAAATAAATTTGATGACATTAAGATGTTGTTTCGCATTGACCAAGAACATGGTGAAGTCACTTTGATTGGAAATATTGACTTCGAAAGATCGAGAAGTTTTCAGATAAATTTACTTGCAAGTGATGACGGAGGGCTGACAGACTCCTGTAAATTAATTGTCGATGTTCAGGATGTAAATGACAACAAGCCTGAAATTAATATAATGTCAAAGTCAACTGTTATTTCAGAGGATGCTAAACTTAATACCGTCGTTACAATGATTAACATCGAGGACAAGGACACTGGAGAAAACGGTAAAGTGCAATGTTTTATCAATGAAAATTTACCCTTCGCTTTAAAAACATCGACGAATAATTTCTATAGTTTAGTTACAGACAGTGATTTAGACAGAGAGAGAGCCCCTCAGTATAACATCACAGTGACGTGTTCTGATGAGGGAGTGCCCTCCCTCTCCAGCGGCGTCACTCTCACCTTACAGATCTCTGATGTGAATGACAACGCGCCTGTCTTTGAGAGGAGCTCATATGAGGCCTACATTGTAGAAAACAACACACCAGGCCTCTCTATATTCACAGTGAAAGCCAAAGACGATGATTGGAACCAGAATGCCCGTGTTTCTTATATCCTGGAGGACTCCACTGTTAACGGAGTTCTAGTCTCCTCATATGTTTCCGTCAGTGCTGATAGTGGAGTCATCCATGCAGTTCGCTCTTTTGACTACGAGCAGATCAAAGACTTCCAGTTCCGCGTCAAAGCGCAGGATGGAGGCTCCCCTCCACTCAGTAGCAACGTGACAGTGAAAATAGTGATCCAGGACCAGAACGATAACCCCCCTCAGGTCCTGTACCCAGTCCAGACTGGTGGATCAGTGGTGGCTGAGATGGTGCCTCGTGCAGCAGATGTGGGCTACCTGGTGACTAAAGTGGTGGCTGTTGATGTGGACTCTGGACAGAATGCCTGGCTCTCGTATAAACTGCAGAAAGCCACAGACAGGGCGCTGTTTGAAGTGGGCTTACAGAATGGAGAAATCAGAACTATCCGCCAAGTGAATGATAAAGATGCTGTGAAACAAAGACTGACTGTTATAGTGGAGGACAACGGGCAGCCGTCTCGTTCAGTTGCAGTCATTGTTAACGTGGCGGTGGCGGACAGCTTCCCTGAAGTGCTGTCTGAGTTCACTGACTTTACACTCGACAAGGAGTACAATGACAACCTGACTTTTTACTTAGTGCTGGCTTTGGCTGTAGTGTCCTTCCTCTTCATCACGTGTGTAGTGGTTATTATATCAGTGAAAATCTACAGATGGAGACAGTCTCGCACCCTGTTTCACTCCAACCTCCCTGTGATTCCATATTATCCACCACGTTACTCAGACACTTTGGGCACAGGGACTCTCCAGCACGTGTACAATTACGAGGTGTGCAGGACGACTGACTCCAGAAAGAGTGACTGTAAGTTCGGCAGAGCTGGTAGTCAGAACGTGCTGATAATGGACCCCAGTTCTACAGGGACCATGCAGCGGATACAGAGTGAGAAGAACATCCTGGATGAACCAGATTCTCCTCTAGAGGTCAGACTGATTTAAGATTGTTTTTCTGCACCTTTAACTTTTCCATAATTTAAATCTCAAACACCGAGTTTTTGGTATAATGGATGCAACATGTCAAGATTTGATCATCACCCCATTGTTATCCTAAACCATCTATTCAGTAGTGCTATTTAAGCAGTTTTCTACATTGAGTTCATGTCTGGGTTCATTGCTTAACTTAACATTCCTGATATACAGTAATGTTCAACTATGGTTTTATGTGACTTTGATTTGTGTGGGGACGTGCAGCTGGTTTTCTGTACTGCCTGCAGCACTCAAACACTGACTCTGTCGTGCGTTCGTCACTTATGTTGAACCAGACGAGTACTCAATAGATTCACGAGTTTACATATGTCTTCGTGGCAGGTATAGGTATTTTCTGGGGGCATCAATCTATTAAATTTTGCTCTATTTTCGAACATCATTTCGTGTTTTGTTGAGAGGACTTGTGCAGTTATTCTTTTCAGTAAGCAGTATATATTTCCAGGACCTTGGAGAGAGACAGTTACTTTATCAGCTCCTTTCACCTCCAATCACTGTTACCTCTTTTCACAATTTTTCTGTCCTCATAGTGCAACAACAGTTGAGTTCCTTCCTTGGCTTTTGAAGAATTTGATCATTTTGTGTAATCATTTTAAATACTAAAAGATACGTTTATTAATTTGTCTTTACATACAATTCTTGTATTAAAAAGACTGCAAAAATGCCTAAATAGTATTAAAAAACATTCAAATTATTCAACGGTTTAATTGTCATATTTCAATTAAATTTCAGATCACTTTCATTAAACTTTAAAAAGGTTGTAAGCAAGAGTTCTGAACAAAGAGTCATCTGAGTTGGTTTTCTGCAGTTTTATACTGTGAACTCTTAGGGCCGCTGTTGACCAGAATGTGAACGGCTGACAGTAGGGTTGGAGCAGCACCTCCCATTGTTCATCTACATAATAAAGAAAGAGCTCGACGAGAAAGAACCACTACCATATTCGTGCAGGATATTTTGAAAGAAGACGTGAAATTTCAGTCTTTGTCCGCTTATGAGGGAAAAAATGACGAGTTAGCTTTCATAACTGGAATCGATATCAGACTTATGGGATACAACACTGAATCATACGGAAACGTTTCGGCAGAACAATGACAGGACAAGTTCTGCTGTTTTTCTGTCTCCTCTCCGTCGGATCAGTGCTGGGACAAGTCAGCTACACTATTCCGGAGGAAATGGCCAGAGGATCTTTAGTCGGTAACATCGCACAAGATTTGGGTTTGGAAACGAAACGTCTGGCATCTGGTAAGGCTCGGATTTATACTAGAGACAGTGACGAATACATGGAGCTGAACAGAGAGAGAGGAGTCCTCCTTGTTAAACAGAGAATCGACAGAGAGGCGCTCTGCAGACAGACGACGCCGTGTGCTTTGCATTTCCAGATTATTTTAGAGAATCCAATGGAATTTTACAGTGTTACTGTCCAGATCACAGATATCAACGATAATGCACCAGCCTTTGAAAAAGGTGAGATGCAATTTAAAATACGTGAATCGACGGTGATTGGGGCTAAATTTGTGCTCAAAAGAGCTGTGGATCTTGATGTAGGAATCAACGATCTTAAAAAGTACGAGCTAAAACCGACTGATAATTTTGCTCTAAAACTGCACAATAACGCTGACGGTAATACAAACGTAGAGATGGTGCTACAGAAGCCTTTGGACAGGGAGAAACAGGAGCAGATATCTCTCGTCTTGACGGCTGTAGATGGAGGAGAGCCGCAGATGTCAGGAACAATGCTTATTGTCATCACAGTTTTAGACGCTAATGATAATGCCCCTGTTTTTACACAGCCAACATACAAGGCTACAGTTACTGAAAATTCACCTAAAGGCACAGTTGTTGCCACTGTTACAGCCTCAGATGCAGATCAAGGCTCAAACGGTAAAATAACGTATTCTATCACAAATAGCTTAGATGATATCAGGAAAGTGTTTCAGGTAAATGAGGAAAATGGTGAAGTTACTGTAATTGGAAATATTAATTTTGAAGAATCGCGAAACTATCAGATAAATTTACTTGCAAGTGATGACGGAGGACTCACAGACTCCTGTAAGTTAATAGTCGATGTTCAGGACGTAAATGACAACAAGCCTGAAATTGACATAATGTCAAAGTCAACTGTTATTTCAGAGGATGCCAAACTTAATACCGTCGTTACAATGATTAACATCGAGGACAAGGACTCAGGAGAAAACGGAAAAGTGCAGTGTTTTATCAATGAAAATTTACCCTTCGCTTTAAAAACATCCACAAATAATTTCTATAGTTTAGTTACAGACAGTGATTTAGACAGAGAGAGAGCCCCTCAGTATAACATCACAGTGACGTGTTCTGATGAGGGAGTGCCCTCCCTCTCCAGCGGCGTCACTCTCACCTTACAGATCTCTGATGTAAATGACAACGCGCCTGTCTTTGAGAGGAGCTCATATGAGGCCTACATTGTAGAAAACAACACACCAGGCCTCTCTATATTCACAGTGAAAGCCAGAGACGATGATTGGAACCAGAATGCCCGTGTTTCTTACATCCTGGAGGACTCCTCTTTTAACGGAGTACCAGTCTCCTCATATGTTACCGTCAGTGCTGATAGTGGAGTCATCCATGCAGTGCGATCTTTTGACTACGAGCAGATCAAAGACTTCCAGTTCCGCGTCAGAGCGCAGGATGGAGGCTCCCCTCCACTCAGTAGCAACGTGACAGTGAAAGTAGTGATCCAGGACCAGAACGACAACCCCCCTCAGGTCCTGTACCCAGTCCAGACTGGTGGATCAATGGTGGCTGAGATGGTGCCTCGTGCAGCAGATGTGGGCTACCTGGTGACTAAAGTGGTGGCTGTTGATGTGGACTCTGGACAGAATGCCTGGCTCTCGTATAAACTGCAGAAAGCCACAGACAGGGCGCTGTTTGAAGTGGGCTTACAGAATGGAGAAATCAGAACTATCCGCCAAGTGAATGATAAAGATGCTGTGAAACAAAGACTGACTGTTATAGTGGAGGACAACGGGCAGCCGTCTCGTTCAGCTGCAGTCATTGTTAACGTGGCGGTGGCGGACAGCTTCCCTGAAGTGCTGTCTGAGTTCACTGACTTTACACACGACAAGGAGTACAATGACAACCTGACTTTTTACTTAGTGCTGGCTTTGGCTGTAGTGTCCTTCCTCTTCATCACGTGTGTAGTGGTTATTATATCAGTGAAAATCTACAGATGGAGACAGTCTCGCACCCTGTTTCACTCCAACCTCCCTGTGATTCCATATTATCCACCACGTTACTCAGACACTTTGGGCACAGGGACTCTCCAGCACGTGTACAATTACGAGGTGTGCAGGACGACTGACTCCAGAAAGAGTGACTGTAAGTTCGGCAGAGCTGGTAGTCAGAACGTGCTGATAATGGACCCCAGTTCTACAGGGACCATGCAGCGGATACAGAGTGAGAAGAGCATCCTGGATGAACCAGACTCTCCTCTAGAGGTTTGATTTTAATCTTCCCTTGCTTGTTGTTGCATTTTTTTAGTGTGTGTTTGTGTACTTGCTTCAAACAGAATTTCAGCACCTTGGACAGAGACATTGTCATGCTTGCGGTTCCTCTCTCCTCCATACTTCTTGTCTAATGATGGAGTCGTTATAATGTGCATTTGGTTGTTTTTCTGGCTGCTTACTCAGTTATTGTATACACTTTTAATACGTTTTTTTTTCGAGATAGAGGTGGCATCCTCTTTCAACTGTTGTTTCATTTTTCCGGTAATTCATATGATGCATTTACCTTCAACTCTTTCAACTTGAGTAAGGTCAGCTTTTTCTTGCAATTTCACATTTTCAACTCCATGGGCCGCTGTTGGTCAACGAGTTGCAGTTGCAGAGTGGATTTAAAGCTGTTCCTCCCATGTGATGTCGTTATTTCAGAGAAAGAGAAGGGGAGACAGCACTGTTCACCGAGTGGTTCGCTTTTAGATTGACACCACGGGCTTATAGACTGTTTTTCCAAATTCATGGATAATATCAGTTTTCCTTTATCTTTTCGAATTCACTAGGAGGTTCTATTCGCTGTGAAAAGGGTTTTTACTCCGTATTTTTGGCGTAACGTTACCAGCGGGTTGAACAATGAGACGGCAAGTGTTGCTTTTCATCTTCTCTCTCGGTTCCGTTCTTGGCCAAGTGAGCTACTCTATACCGGAAGAAATGCCAAAGGGTTCTGTTGTGGGCAACCTAGCACGGGATCTTGGTTTAGACGTAAAAAGACTAAAGTCAGGTAAAGCTCGCATATTTACGGGTGACAGTGCAGAATACATCGAGCTGAGTAGAGAAAGGGGAGTCCTTCTCGTGAAAGAGAGAATCGACAGAGAGTCTCTCTGTAGACAGATGACGCCTTGTGCTTTACATTTGCAGATTATTTTAGAAAACCCAATGGAGCTTTTTCGAATAACTGTAGAGATAACAGACATCAACGACAACATCCCCAGTTTTAAAAATAACGAGAAACGTTTTGAAATTAGCGAATCCGCTATAACGGGATCTAAATTTGTGTTGGAAAGGGCGGTAGATTCAGATATAGGCATAAATGGGCTGAAAAATTACAGCCTGAAGCCTACCGATAATTTTGTTCTGAAAATACAAAGTCAGGCAGATGGGAATAAAAAAGTCGAAATGGTATTACACAAGCCGTTAGATAGAGAGAAAGAGGAGCAGATATCGTTGTTGTTAACAGCTGTTGACGGAGGGGAACCTCAGATGTCTGGTACAGTAAAGATTTTTGTGACCGTGCTGGATGCAAACGACAATGCTCCTGTTTTTATGCAGTCTGTTTACAAGGCAGCCATTGCGGAAAATTCCGAGAAAGGGACAACATTGACAAGAGTGAGTGCATCTGATGCGGACAAAGGATCAAACGGGGAAGTTTCTTATTCAGTTTCAACTGCAATGGACAGCCTGTCTGACATATTCACAATTAATGAAAACGGTGATGTAATATTAGTTGGGGCAATTGACTATGAAAAAGCCAAGAATTACCAAATTGATATTGAGGCTACAGACAGTGGAGGTCTTTCTGATTCCAGTAAGATCATTGTTGATGTAATTGACATAAATGACAATGAGCCTGTAATCAGTATACTTTCTAAATCTGATTCAATCCCAGAAAGCTCTCCTCAAGATACAGTAATAGCCATGTTTAGTGCCCTTGACCCAGATTCCAGTATTAATGGCCAGGTGAACTGCAGAATAAATGGCAATATACCATTTACTATCTCAACTTCTTCTCATGATTTCTATAGTTTGGTATCAGACAGTGATTTAGACAGAGAGGTCGCCTCTCAATATAACATCACAGTGAAGTGTTCTGATGAGGGAGTGCCCTCCCTCTCCAGTAGCATCACTCTCACCTTAGAGATCTCTGATGTGAATGACAACGCGCCTGTCTTTGAGAGGAGCTCATATGAGGCCTACATTGTAGAAAACAACACACCAGGCCTCTCTATATTCACAGTGAAAGCCAGAGACGCTGACTGGAACCAGAATGCCCGTGTTTCTTACATCCTGGAGGACTCCTCTTTTAACGGAGTACCAGTCTCCTCATATGTTTCAGTCAGTGCTGATAGTGGAGTCATCCATGCAGTGCGCTCTTTTGACTACGAGCAGATCAAAGACTTCCAGTTTCACATCAAAGCACAGGATGGAGGCTCCCCTCCACTCAGTAGCAACGTGACAGTGAAAATAGTGATCCAGGACCAGAACGACAACCCCCCTCAGGTCCTGTACCCAGTCCAGACTGGTGGGTCAGTGGTGGCTGAGATGGTGCCTCGTGCAGCAGATGTGGGCTACCTGGTGACTAAAGTGGTGGCTGTTGATGTGGACTCTGGACAGAATGCCTGGCTCTCGTATAAACTGCAGAAAGCCACAGACAGGGCGCTGTTTGAAGTGGGCTTACAGAATGGAGAAATCAGAACTATCCGCCAAGTGAATGATAAAGATGTTGTGAAACAAAGACTGACTGTTATAGTGGAGGATAACGGGCAGCCGTCTCGTTCAGCTGCAGTCATTGTTAACGTGGCGGTGGCGGACAGCTTCCCTGAAGTGCTGTCTGAGTTCACTGACTTTACACACGACAAGGAGTACAATGACAACCTGACTTTTTACTTAGTGCTGGCTTTGGCTGTAGTGTCCTTCCTCTTCATCACGTGTGTAGTGGTTATTATATCAGTGAAAATCTACAGATGGAGACAGTCTCGCACCCTGTTTCACTCCAACCTCCCTGTGATTCCATATTATCCACCACGTTACTCAGACACTTTGGGCACAGGGACTCTCCAGCACGTGTACAATTACGAGGTGTGCAGGACGACTGACTCCAGAAAGAGTGACTGTAAGTTCGGCAGAGCTGGTAGTCAGAACGTGTTGATAATGGACCCCAGTTCTACAGGGACCATGCAGCGGATACAGAGTGAGAAGAGCATCCTAGATGAACCAGACTCTCCTCTAGAGGTCAGTATCATGGGATATCAAGTGTGGCCTTGCACCTTTAATGACGGCCCTTCGTGTATAAAGTTTAACTGCACATCATCCTGGGAATTTTTCTAGCCCAGAGCCACAATGTAACACATATTATACACTAATATCAACATAATACGATAAATCTATTTTTTTTTCTATTACCAAAACTGCTGTACTTTATATATAAAAAATAACTTATAAACTAGCCCTTTTAATTGTTCTTTTAAACCTGCTTCTGGTTGTCCTGACTACAAACCGAACCACATGTAAGATTTTCTCCTTTTTTAAAAGCCATACTGCTTCAACCTTAAACTAATATTTGTGTGCATTTTACAACTTCAGAGTGGTTACTGACCGACATTCATTTTTTAGTAAAACAAGTAATTACCTGTCAGTGAAACTCATATTTATTGGCTGAAATGCATAACAGGATACCCAGTTTGTAACAGTGAGATTTCTGTAGTTTGGTTGCAGTGATTACAATGCATATTATCTGCTATATGAACATACATTTTTTACACTGTGCATTGATTTACTTTCATGTGTTGATCCTGTAATGCTGTCACGTTGAATCTGAGGGTCTTGCCAAAATTGGTCAATATAATTGTAAATGTAGCACTAGAGTCTTGACAACATTTTTCAGAGAGGAAAACTACTGACACAAGTCAGTATGAGAGGAGAAGACTCCATAGAATAGGTTTATTGTATCTCTTTCCAGAAAATCCCTGCCCCCTTTTTTGCCTTCCTTTTAAATAATGCATATTTTGATGGTCTTAGAATCTCTTGGCATAAGGAGACATATTTTGCACAACAGTCAAAAAAACTCTCCTGACATCTGTATTGGTTTTCCGCTGCTAAACTTTTGTATTTTTAAGTTGTTTTCACAGTTTCGTTTTATCCTTTACCTCGCCTCAGTGTTTTGTTAAGTAAATAATCATAATGGCATCTGTTGAATAGTGTGGGAAGTTTTGATTTTGGAGTTTTAAGATGACCAGCACAAATATAGACCAATCTACCTATGGTAGGGCTATTTAGGAAATCCTGTAATTCACAAACACCTTCTAGCATGAGATTGAACTGGCTGCACTTTTGTTGTACATAATGTGATTGAAAGTATCGTCTTTGGTGACGGTACAGCATTATCCTTACTGACCATGTTTGCTGAATTGTGTGTTGTCTGCATTATCAAGCTCTTGTTTAGTGCCTTTTAGTCATTAACAAAGGTAAAACCATTGCGATAGATTAAAATAACTTGTCCTGATTTTCTGCTTTAAATACTGGCCTAGCAGTCCTGATGTACTATGTTAACATATATGTTTCATTAAGATGGAATTAGATAGTCTGCATGAATACCTGATGAGACTTCATCTAAAGAAATACTTTTTATAGTGGCTTGCAGCATTGGGATTTAATGTATATATATATATATATATATATATATATATATATATTTATATATATAATATTGAATTTTTCGCAGGAGGATAGACTTTGAATTTGTGGAGGGTAAATAGGAAATAGTCAGTTAGTGTTTGTTAATATGGAAGCTTGAATTTCAATTTTCCATTTATAATATATAAATCAAGTGGTGGATAACAGATAGCAATAATCACGTGCTGCTAATATGCCGATAAGTCATGAACTTCCTCACCTCTGTGGAAAAATACTGGTCCATGTAATTATTTTAAAGTTGCCCAACCTGTCAGATGTTTGCTGGCCAGTTCATTGAGAACTATAATGACTAACAAAGACATTGAGCTGGATAATACATTTAAAGAGCTGTCTGTGGGATGTTTATTTCCAGTGTTCAGTTTATCATCTGAAGTGCCAAAGTAGTCATTTATCATGGAAAATGAAACTTTGTTACACTTGTAATGACAGATTTTTAATCTAATATCCCTTAAACAGCATGACAAATTCAGAAAATAATTTGATCTGCCTTTATTTTGTATTTAATTTTTACATCAACCAATGAATTAGCATTTATGTACAAGATATATATTTTTTTAGGATTAATCTATTTCTGATCAACTTCAAAATAGTTTTTTTTTATTTCCAATCCTACTACATTATTTAATAATGAAACTATGTACTTAAGATCTTTAACAACTAAACTCCCAGTATTCCGCTCTTGAATATGTAATTATTAGTCTTCTGTCTTATTGATAAATGAGTAATTTATTATTTAGAGTCCTTGCTTAAATTGATTTTTAATTTCTTTAAACCATATTTCTTTCTTCATATTTAGCCTCTCCCTGAGTGTTTAGTTTCCTGCAGTGCAAGTGTTTGGACTCTCAGGGCCGCTGTTGACCAGTGTAGAGCTTCCCCACATTATTTCATATCTTAAACAGAGAAAGAGACAGTCATTCGGCACACAACCGTCGTTGCAGACACCGGGAGAATTCGGTGCTGAGATTGGCTTCGGATTAAAACCAGTTTGTGGATTACTTTTTTTAGAGGATACATTGTAATAGAGAGACTATAACGTTTTGGATTACAGTTTATGTTTTCGTCTACCCTATTTCTCAAAGATAAAATGTTGGACAGAACAATGAGACGGCAAGTACTGTTGTTTTTCTCGATTGTTTCTCTGAGCTCCGTGTTCGGGCAGGTCACCTACTCTATTCCCGAGGAAATGTCGAAAGGTTCTTTGGTCGGTAACATAGCGCAGGATTTAGGGCTGGACGTGAAAAGATTAAAGTCAGGTAAAGCTCGCATATATACAGAAGACAATGCCGAATACATCGAGCTAAATAAAGACCGAGGAGTCCTTCTTGTGAAAGAGAGAATCGACAGAGAGACGCTGTGCGGGCAGACAACACCTTGCGCTTTACATCTTCAAATCACACTCGAAGACCCGATTGAATTCTACACAGTTACAGTAGAAATTAATGATATTAACGACAATGCACCCAGCTTCAAAAAGGAAGAGATGAAATTTAGGATCAGTGAGTCGGCTGTGATTGGAGCAAAATTTGTGTTAGAGAGAGCTATGGATCTGGATGTCGGTGTGAACGGGTTGCAGGGTTATACTCTAAAGCCTACAGACAATTTCAATTTAAAGCTCCAAAATCAGCAAGACGGAAGTAAAAAGGTGGAGATGGTTTTACAAAAACATCTGGACAGAGAGGCGCAAGAGCATCTCTCGTTAATTCTGACAGCCACTGATGGCGGTGATCCTCAGCTGTCGGGAACAATGCGAGTAGAAATTTCAGTGCTAGACGTTAATGACAATGCCCCAGTATTTACTCAGGAAGTATACAAAGTCACTATAACGGAAACCGCTCCAAAGGGCACAATTTTATGTACAGTAAGTGCTGTAGATGCAGATCAAGGAATAAATGGTAAAGTGTCATATTCAATTACAAACACATTGGATGATGTACCTTCTTTGTTTCGAATAGACGCAGAAAATGGTTTGGTATCTTTATACGGAAATCTGGATTATGAAAAGACGAGTCATTATGAAATACACGTACAAGCTAGTGATGATGGAGGACTGACAGATTCATGTAAGATTGTTGTCGAGGTGACCGATACGAACGATAACCATCCGTCTATTAATATCATGTCGAAAACTAATTCAATATCAGAAAATTCTAAGTCAGGAACTGTGGTAACTATATTTAATGTTCAAGACCCCGACTCTGGAGAAAACGGCAAAGTCACTTGCAATATTAAAGAAAACATGCCATTTCTGATGAAAACGACGTCGAAAAAGTTCTTAAGCTTAGTCACAGACGGTGATTTAGACAGAGAGATCGCCTCTGAGTATAACATCACAGTGACGTGCTCTGATGAGGGAGTGCCCTCTCTCTCTAGCAGCGTCACTCTCACCTTACAGATCTCTGATGTGAATGACAACGAGCCTGTCTTTGAGAGGAGCTCATATGAGGCCTACATTGTAGAAAACAACACACCAGGCCTCTCTATATTCACAGTGAAAGCCAGAGACGCTGACTGGAACCAGAATGCCCGTGTTTCTTATATCCTGGAGGACTCCTCTGTTAACGGAGTACCAGTCTCCTCATATGTTTCCGTCAGTGCTGATAGTGGAGTCATCCATGCAGTGCGCTCTTTTGACTACGAGCAGATCAAAGACTTCCAGTTCCGCGTCAAAGCGCAGGATGGAGGCTCCCCTCCACTCAGCAGCAACGTGACAGTCAAAATGGTGATCCAGGACCAGAACGACAACCCCCCTCAGGTCCTGTACCCAGTCCAGACTGGTGGATCAGTGGTGGCTGAGATGGTGCCTCGTGCAGCTGATATGGGCTACCTGGTGACTAAAGTGGTGGCTGTTGATGTGGACTCTGGACAGAATGCCTGGCTCTCGTATAAACTGCAGAAAGCCACAGACAGGGCGCTGTTTGAAGTGGGTTTACAGAATGGAGAAATCAGAACTATCCGCCAAGTGAATGATAAAGATGCTGTGAAACAAAGACTGACTGTTATAGTGGAGGACAACGGGCAGCCGTCTCGTTCAGCTGCAGTCATTGTTAACGTGGCGGTGGCGGACAGCTTCCCTGAAGTGCTGTCTGAGTTCACTGACTTTACACACGACAAGGAGTACAATGACAACCTGACTTTTTACTTAGTGCTGGCTTTGGCTGTAGTGTCCTTCCTCTTCATCACGTGTGTAGTGGTTATTATATCAGTGAAAATCTACAGATGGAGACAGTCTCGCACCCTGTTTCACTCCAACCTCCCTGTGATTCCATATTATCCACCACGTTACTCAGACACTTTGGGCACAGGGACTCTCCAGCACGTGTACAATTACGAGGTGTGCAGGACGACTGACTCCAGAAAGAGTGACTGTAAGTTCGGCGGAGCTGGTAGTCAGAACGTGCTGATAATGGACCCCAGTTCTACAGGGACCATGCAGCGGATACAGAGTGAGAAGAGCATCCTGGATGAACCAGACTCTCCTCTAGAGGTTAGGAAACTGCAACATTTTAAATCTTTCATATAATGCAATTCAAAGTCATGATATTGGTACATGCATTCATTAGTGTTGAGTCTTTCAGCATAGATCCAAAAGTACCATATTGACATGGCTGAGAAGGTTAGGAAAGGGTACAACATATTCATTCAGCACCATAGACAGCGACACCCAACATTGAAACCTTATTGAAGGTGTTCAAATGTAAATCTTTGTAACTTTTTTATGAATTCTTACTAATCGAAACAACAATCCAGATTGGTCTATTATAATTGTAGCATTATAGATGTTGCTGATGGACTTAAGTAAATATTTATTTTATATATCCTAGAAACATATCAGTATGATAATTCATTGGCAAACTTTTCTCTATTTTTTGTTCAGTTTTATTACACGTGTGGGACTTTGCACTGCAATGGTTATTTTGCACTTTACTTGTAATATGTATTTTCAACTCAAAGCGTCGCTGTTGGCAAGCGTGTTGCAGTTAAAGTAGATGTTATTTTTTTCTCTCTATGCCCTTCCCATCCGCCTTCATATGTTGTACAAAAACCGAGGAGCGCTGTATACGTAGTCCAAGCTCGAAAGGAGCTCTGACTGGATTTGTTTTGTTGGACATATCTTCTCATTTTATTCTTTAAATGCGGATATTTTTTTGTGATCTACCTTCAGACTGACTGCATTGGGAGTTCTTTTGTTTTTATGGTGTTGGAACCGTCTTCAGTCAGAACAATGAGACGGCAAGTATTGTTGTTCATGTTGGCCCTATGTCTCGGCTGCGTGCTCGGCCAAGTCAGCTATTCAATTCCTGAGGAGATGGCTAAAGGCTCTGTAGTTGGTAAAATAGCGCATGATTTAGGTTTGGATCTAAAAAGGTTGAAATCGGGTAAAGCTCGTGTCTATACAGGAGGTAGCTTAGAATACATCGGGCTGAATAAAGAGAGAGGGGTCCTCCTAATTCAGGAGAGGATAGACAGAGAGGCTTTGTGCGGAGAGACGACGCCTTGTGCTTTACATTTCCAGTTAATTCTTGAAAATCCAATGGAATTGTTTCGTGTAACAGTGGAGATTATGGACATAAACGATAATACGCCCAGTTTTACAAATGCAGAGAAACGCTTTGAGATCAGCGAGTCTGCTGTGGTAGGATCGAAATTCGTTTTAGAGAAAGCTATTGATTCCGACATTGGGCAGAATGGACTACAGCGATATCTACTTACTCCGACTGATAACTTTGTATTAAAACTCGAGAATCAAGGAGACGGAACTAAAAAGGTAGAGATGGTTCTACAGAAGCCTCTAGATCGAGAAAAGCAAGACTACATATCACTGTTATTAACTGCTCTAGATGGAGGGGAGCCGCAGATGTCGGGGACAATGCAGATATTTGTTAATGTATTAGATGCAAACGACAATGCCCCTACATTTGCAAAACCGTTATATAGAGCAAAAATACTAGAAAATTCACCGAAAAGCACCAGTGTAACGACGGTAAGTGCATCAGATAAAGACATTGGCTTGAATGGAGAAATATCATATCTGATATCTACGAGCAAACGTGTTTTAACTGACCTTTTTAAGATTGACTCAAAAACTGGTGAAATTATTGTAGTCGGTGAATTAGATTATGAAAAGGCAAAATCTTATCAAATGGATGTTGAAGTTGTAGACAGTGGGGGACTCTCTGATTCAAGTAAAGTCATAGTCGATGTTATTGATATAAATGACAACAAACCTGACATCAATTTGATTTCTAAATCTGATTTCATATTAGAGGACTCTCCTCCAAACACTGTTATAGCTATGCTCAGTGTAAATGATCTAGATTCAGAAAATAATGGAGAAGTAGAGTGTAATATAAATGTCGATATTCCGTTTAAAATACAAAATACAATGAACGGATTTTATAGTTTAGTTACAGAGGTAGCCTTGGACAGAGAGGTCGCTTCTCAATTTAATATCACAGTGACGTGTTCTGATGAGGGAGTGCCCTCTCTCTCCAGCAGCGTCACTCTCACCTTACAGATCTCTGATGTGAATGACAACGCACCTGTCTTTGAGAGGAGCTCATATGAGGCCTACATTGTAGAAAACAACACACCAGGCCTCTCTATATTCACAGTGAAAGCCAGAGACGCTGACTGGAACCAGAATGCCCGTGTTTCTTACATCCTGGAGGACTCCTCTTTTAACGGAGTGCCAGTCTCCTCATATGTTTCAGTCAGTGCTGATAGTGGAGTTATCCATGCAGTTCGCTCTTTTGACTACGAGCAGATCAAAGACTTCCACTTCCGCGTCAAAGCGCAGGATGGAGGCTCCCCTCCACTCAGTAGCAACGTGACAGTCAAAATGGTGATCCAGGACCAGAACGATAACCCCCCTCAGGTCCTGTACCCAGTCCAGACTGGTGGATCAGTGGTGGCTGAGATGGTGCCTCGTGCAGCTGATGTGGGCTACCTGGTGACTAAAGTGGTGGCTGTTGATGTGGACTCTGGACAGAATGCCTGGCTCTCATATAAACTGCAGAAAGCCACAGACAGGGCGCTGTTTGAAGTGGGCTTACAGAATGGAGAAATCAGAACTATTCGTCAAGTGAATGATAAAGATGCTGTGAAACAAAGACTGACTGTTATAGTGGAGGACAACGGGCAGCCATCTCGTTCAGCTGCAGTCATTGTTAACGTGGCGGTGGCGGACAGCTTCCCTGAAGTGCTGTCTGAGTTCACTGACTTTACACACGACAAAGAGTACAATGACAACCTGACTTTTTACTTAGTGCTGGCTTTGGCTGTAGTGTCCTTCCTCTTCATCACGTGTGTAGTGGTTATTATATCAGTGAAAATCTACAGATGGAGACAGTCTCGCACCCTGTTTCACTCCAACCTCCCTGTGATTCCATATTATCCACCACGTTACTCAGACACTTTGGGCACAGGGACTCTCCAGCACGTGTACAATTACGAGGTGTGCAGGACGACTGACTCCAGAAAGAGTGACTGTAAGTTCGGCAGAGCTGGTAGTCAGAACGTGTTGATAATGGACCCCAGTTCTACAGGGACCATGCAGCGGATACAGAGTGAGAAGAGCATCCTGGATGAACCAGACTCTCCTCTAGAGGTTGGTCATATGTGATTACTAGGTGTTTCATTTGACAAATCTGTAAATAATAATAATTATAATCAAAAACTATTTCAATGCTATAGACTATTATTTCTTCTCAGTTTACTAATTCAGCACCATGGACAGAGACATTCAGCCGTACTTCAAGTTACTGTGTTCATAAGTAGGGGTTTTATTCATTTGATTGTGGCTTTTGGCCCCTGGTCATACCAACTACATTTTAATATTACTGATTTTGTTTTTAGAAATGTCTATTTTAATATAGTTCATAGTAGTAAAAATACCCATGATCAAAATGATAAAGTTTTAAAAGTTTTCCCCTTGGTAAAAAGCATTTCTCATCATCTTTCTCTCGACTGTTGCTGTTATGTGGGTTGAACAGAAAGGGCCGCTGTTGGCCAGAGTGTGGCAGTCTTCGATAGGGTTCGCAACTGTACCTCCCCCTTAGACTGTGTCATTGTAGACAATAAAACAGGCAAGAACCGCCTGCCCTTCTTAGTGGAAAACTGGTCACTAGACATTGAAAGCTGTTTTACGTTGACATCTCCTTGTGATTCGATCAGGATATTTCACAATACTCATATGGATTACAGTTTTACTAAGACGACAGTGGAATACATCGACTAAATAATGAGACGGCAAGTACTGTTGTTCTTTTCGGTTCTCTCCCTCACGTCGGTGCTCGGGCAGGTTAGCTACTCCATTCCTGAGGAAATGGAAAAAGGTTCCTTGGTCTGTAATATAGCTCAGGATCTCGGTTTGGATGTTAAAAGGCTTCAATCGGGTCGAGCTCGTATTCACTCCGGAGACAGCGCAGAATTTATCGAGCTGAATAAAGAAAGAGGAGTCCTCCTCATCACAGAGAGAATAGACAGAGAGACCTTGTGTGGAGAAATGACGCCATGTGCTTTACATTTACAGATGATTTTGGAAAATCCGATGGAATTGTTTCGCATAACGATAGAAATCACAGACATAAACGACAATACCCCCACGTTTTCATCAGGCGAAAAACGTTTTGAAATTAGCGAGTCGGCTGTTGTTGGTTCTAAATTTGTGCTAGAGAAAGCCATCGATGCTGACATCGGTACAAATGATCTTCAGAGCTATTCGCTTACTCCAACAAATAACTTTGCATTGA
This sequence comes from Labrus mixtus, assembly GCF_963584025.1. Lineage (NCBI taxonomy): Eukaryota > Metazoa > Chordata > Actinopteri > Labriformes > Labridae > Labrus > Labrus mixtus. Next base: position 10,705,667 of record NC_083621.1, on the reverse strand, counting down.
AACTAGAGAATCAAGCAGACGGAGGTAAAAAGGTAGAAATGGTTCTGCAGAAGCCTCTAGATCGAGAGCAGCAGGATCAGATATCGCTTTTATTAACTGCTATTGATGGCGGACAGCCGCGTATGTCTGGTACAATGCAGATAATTGTAAACGTGTTAGATGCAAACGACAATTCACCGGTTTTCACTAAGTCAGTATACAAGGCAACAATAACGGAGAATTCCAAAAGAGGAACCAGTGTTATAACTGTTAGTGCATCTGACAAAGATGGAGGCTCTAATGGAGAGATATCATACGCAATTTCAAGTAGCATGCGTCGATTATCCGACCTATTTCAGATCAACAGGAAAACAGGAGAGGTTATTTTGATCGGTGAAATAGATTATGAAAAAACTAAGCTCTTTCAAATTGATATTGAAGCTATAGATAATGGAGGACTCTCTGATTCAAGTAAGATCCTAATTGATGTCACTGATGTGAATGACAACAGTCCTCAGATAAAAGCTCTCTCTAAATCAGACACTATTTTAGAAGACTCTCCAGAGAACACCGTCATCGCTATGCTGAGTGTAAATGACCCTGACTCCGACAGGAATGGAGAAGTGAAGTGTAACATTAATGATGATATTCCTTTTAAAATACAAAATACAATGAACGGATTTTATAGTTTAGTTACAGAGGTAGCCTTGGACAGAGAGGTCGCTTCTCAGTATAACATCACAGTGACGTGTTCTGATGAGGGAGTGCCCTCTCTCTCCAGCAGCGTCACTCTCACCTTACAGATCTCTGATGTGAATGACAACGCGCCTGTCTTTGAGAGGAGCTCATATGAGGCCTACATTGTAGAAAACAACACACCAGGCCTCTCTATATTCACAGTGAAAGCCAGAGACGCTGACTGGAACCAGAATGCCCGTGTTTCTTATATCCTGGAGGACTCCTCTTTTAACGGAGTTCTAGTCTCCTCATATGTTTCAGTCAGTGCTGATAGTGGAGTCATCCATGCAGTGCGATCTTTTGACTACGAGCAGATCAAAGACTTCCAGTTCCGCGTCAAAGCGCAGGATGGAGGCTCCCCTCCACTCAGTAGCAACGTGACAGTGAAAATGATTATCCAGGACCAGAACGATAACCCTCCTCAGGTCCTGTACCCAGTCCAGACTGGTGGATCAGTGGTGGCTGAGATGGTGCCTCGTGCAGCAGATGTGGGCTACCTGGTGACTAAAGTGGTGGCTGTTGATGTGGACTCTGGACAGAATGCCTGGCTCTCATATAAACTGCAGAAAGCCACAGACAGGGCGCTGTTTGAAGTGGGCTTACAGAATGGAGAAATCAGAACTATCCGCCAAGTGAATGATAAAGATGCTGTGAAACAAAGACTGACTGTTATAGTGGAGGACAACGGGCAGCCGTCTCGTTCAGCTGCAGTCATTGTTAACGTGGCGGTGGCGGACAGCTTTCCTGAAGTGCTGTCTGAGTTCATTGACTTTACACACGACAAGGAGTACAATGACAACCTGACTTTTTACTTAGTGCTGGCTTTGGCTGTAGTGTCCTTCCTCTTCATCACGTGTGTAGTCGTTATTATATCAGTGAAAATCTACAGATGGAGACAGTCTCGCACTCTGTTTCACTCCAACCTCCCTGTGATTCCATATTATCCACCACGTTACTCAGACACTTTGGGCACAGGGACTCTCCAGCACGTGTACAATTACGAGGTGTGCAGGACGACTGACTCCAGAAAGAGTGACTGTAAGTTCGGCGGAGCTGGTAGTCAGAACGTGCTGATAATGGACCCCAGTTCTACAGGGACCATGCAGAGGATACAGAGTGAGAAGAGCATCCTGGATGAACCAGACTCTCCTCTAGAGGTTAGGAAACTGATTAAATTTAAACCTTTTATACTATGCAATTCAAAGTCATGATATTGGTACATTCATTTATTGGTGTAGTTTCTTTTAACAGAAATCCAAAAGTACCATATTGAAATGGCTGGGAATTTAGGTAAGGGTACAACATACTCATTCAGCACCATAGACAGCGACACCCTACAATGCACCTCCAGTTAACGAGTTCAATGTTTCATTGTGATTTTTTAAAAATTATTTTGTTTATTCTCATCTGAATTTTTCCTATTAGAAACAACAATCCAAAAACCATCGTTTCTATTCATTATAGATGTTGATAATGGATATTCATTATGAATATTGAAGGAACATATCAGTATGATACATTCTTGGCAAACTTTTCTCTGGTTTTGGTTCTGTTTGATTACACGTGTGTGACTTTGCACTGCAATGGTTATTTTACACTTTACTTGTAATATGTACTTTCAACTCAAAGCGTCGCTGTTGGCAAGCGTGTTGCAGTTAAAGTAGATGTTATTTTTTCTCTCTATGCCCTTCCCATCCGCCTTCATATGTTGTACAAAAAACCGAGGAGCGCTGTATACGTAGTCCGAGCTCGAAAGGAGCTCTGACTGGATTTGTTTTGTTGGACATATCTTCTCATTTTATTCTTTAAATGCGGATATTTTTTTGTGATCTACCTTCAGACTGACTGCATTGGGAGTTATTTTGTTTTTATGGTGTTGGAACCGTCTTCAGTCAGAACAATGAGACGGCAAGTACTGTTGTTCATGTTGGCCCTATGTCTCGGCTGCGTGCTCGGCCAAGTCAGCTATTCAATTCCTGAGGAGATGGCTAAAGGCTCTGTAGTTGGTAATATAGCACATGATTTAGGTTTGGATCTAAAAAGGTTGAAATCGGGTAAAGCTCGTGTCTATACAGGAGGTAGCTTAGAATACATCGGGCTGAATAAAGAAAGAGGGGTCCTCCTTATTCAGGAGAGGATAGACAGAGAGGCTTTGTGCGGAGAGACGACGCCTTGTGCTTTACATTTCCAGTTAATTCTTGAAAATCCAATGGAATTGTTTCGTGTAACAGTGGAGATTATGGACATAAACGATAATACGCCCCGTTTTACAAATGCAGAGAAACGCTTTGAGATCAGCGAGTCTGCTGTGGTAGGATCGAAATTCGTTTTAGAGAAAGCTATTGATTCCGACATTGGGCAGAATGGACTACAGCGATATCTACTTACTCCGACTGATAACTTTGTATTAAAACCTGGAAACCAGGCAGACCGAAGTAAAAGGGTAGAGATGGTTCTACAGAAGCCTCTAGATCGAGAAAAGCAGGAATACATATCACTGTTGTTAACTGCTCTAGATGGAGGGGAGCCGCAGATGTCGGGGACAATGCAGGTATTTGTTAATGTATTAGATGTGAACGACAATGCCCCTACATTTGCAAAACCGTTATATAGAGCAAAAATACTAGAAAATTCACCGAAAAGCACCAGTGTAACGACTGTAAGTGCATCAGATAAAGACATTGGTTCTAATGGAGAAATATCATATCTGATATCTCCCAGTGAACATGATTTGACGGAGCTCTTCAAGATTGACTCAAAAACTGGTGAAATTATTGTAGTCGGTGAATTAGATTATGAAAAGTCTAAAGTGTATGAAATGGATGTTGAGGTTGTAGACAGCGGGGGACTCTCTGATTCAAGTAAAGTCATAGTCGATGTTATTGATATAAATGACAACAAACCTGACATCAATTTAATTTCTAAATCTGATTTCATATTAGAGGACTCTCCTCCAAACACTGTTATAGCTATGCTCAGTGTAAATGATCTAGATTCAGAAAATAACGGAGAAGTACAGTGTAATATAGATGCCGATATTCCGTTTAAAATACAAAATACAATGAACGGATTTTATACTTTAGTGACTGAGGTCACCTTAGACAGAGAGGTCGCTTCACAATATAATATCACAGTGACGTGTTCTGATGAGGGAGTGCCCTCTCTCTCCAGCAGCGTCACTTTCACCTTACAGATCTCTGATGTGAATGACAACGCGCCTGTCTTTGAGAGGAGCTCATATGAGGCCTACATTGTAGAAAACAACACACCAGGCCTCTCTGTATTCACAGTAAAAGCCAGAGACGATGACTGGAACCAGAATGCCCGTGTTTCTTATATCCTGGAGGACTCCTCTTTTAACGGAGTACCAGTCTCCTCATATGTTTCAGTCAGTGCTGATAGTGGAGTCATCCATGCAGTGCGATCTTTTGACTACGAGCAGATCAAAGATTTCCAGTTCCGCGTCAAAGCGCAGGATGGAGGCTCCCCTCCACTCAGTAGCAACGTGACAGTCAAAATGGTGATCCAGGACCAGAACGATAACCCCCCTCAGGTCCTGTACCCAGTCCAGACTGGTGGGTCAGTGGTGGCTGAGATGGTGCCTCGTGCAGCAGATGTGGGCTACCTGGTGACTAAAGTGGTGGCTGTTGATGTGGACTCTGGACAGAATGCCTGGCTCTCGTATAAACTGCAGAAAGCCACAGACAGGGCGCTGTTTGAAGTGGGCTTACAGAATGGAGAAATCAGAACTATCCGCCAAGTGAATGATAAAGATGCTGTGAAACAAAGACTGACTGTTATAGTGGAGGACAACGGGCAGCCGTCTCGTTCAGCTGCAGTCATTGTTAACGTGGCGGTGGCGGACAGCTTCCCTGAAGTGCTGTCTGAGTTCACTGACTTTACACACGACAAGGAGTACAATGACAACCTAACTTTTTACTTAGTGCTGGCTTTGGCTGTAGTGTCCTTCCTCTTCATCACGTGTGTAGTCGTTATTATATCAGTGAAAATCTACAGATGGAGACAGTCTCGCACCCTGTTCCACTCCAACCTCCCTGTGATTCCATATTATCCACCACGTTACTCAGACACTTTGGGCACAGGGACTCTCCAGCACGTGTACAATTACGAGGTGTGCAGGACGACTGACTCCAGAAAGAGTGACTGTAAGTTCGGCAGAGCTGGTAGTCAGAACGTGCTGATAATGGACCCCAGTTCTACAGGGACCATGCAGCGGATACAGAGTGAGAAGAGCATCCTGGATGAACCTGACTCTCCTCTAGAGGTTAGGAAACTGCTTAAATTTAAACCTTTTATACTATGCAATTCAAAGTCATGATATTTGTACATTAATTTATTGGTGTAGTGTCTTTTAACAGAAATCCAAAAGTACCATATTGAAATGGCTTGGAATTTAGGTAAGGGTACAACATACTCATTCAGCACCATAGACAGCGACACCCTACAATGCACCTCCAGTTAACGAGTTCAATGTAATTCATTGTGGATTTTTTAAAAATTATTTTGTTTGTTCTCATCTGACTTTTTCCTATTAGAAACAACAATCCAAAAACCATCGTTTCTATTTATTATAGATGTTGATAATGGATATTCATTATGAATATTGAAGGAACATATCAGTATGATACATTCTTGGCAAACTTTTCTCTGATTTTGGTTCTGTTTGTTTACACGTGTGTGACTTTGCACTGCAATGGTTATTTTACACTTTACTTGTAATATGTACTTTCAACTCAAAGCGTCGCTGTTGGCAAGCGTGTTGCAATTAAAGTAGATGTTATTTTTTCTCTCTATGCCCTTCCCATCCGCCTTCATATGTTGTACAAAAAACCGAGGAGCGCTGTACACGTAGTCCGAGCTCGAAAGGAGCTCTGACTGGATTTGTTTTGTTGGACATATCTTCTCATTTTATTCTTTAAATGCGGATATTTTTTTGTGATCTACCTTCAGACTGACTGCATTGGGAGTTATTTTGTTTTTATGGTGTTGGAACCGTCTTCAGTCAGAACAATGAGACGGCAAGTACTGTTGTTCATGTTGGCCCTATGTCTCGGCTGCGTGCTCGGCCAAGTCAGCTATTCAATTCCTGAGGAGATGGCTAAAGGGTCTGTAGTTGGTAATATAGCACATGATTTAGGTTTGGATCTAAAAAGGTTGAAATCGGGTAAAGCTCGTGTCTATACAGGAGGTAGCTTAGAATACATCGGGCTGAATAAAGAAAGAGGGGTCCTCCTTATTCAGGAGAGGATAGACAGAGAGGCTTTGTGCGGAGAGACGACGCCTTGTGCTTTACATTTCCAGTTAATTCTTGAAAATCCAATGGAATTGTTTCGTGTAACAGTGGAGATTATGGACATAAACGATAATACGCCCAGTTTTACAAATGCAGAGAAACGCTTTGAGATCAGCGAGTCTGCTGTGGTAGGATCGAAATTCGTTTTAGAGAAAGCTATTGATTCCGACATTGGGCAGAATGGACTACAGCGATATCTACTTACTCCGACTGATAACTTTGTATTAAAACCTGGAAACCAGGCAGATCGAAGTAAAAGGGTAGAGATGGTTCTACAGAAGCCTCTAGATCGAGAAAAGCAAGACTACATATCACTGTTGTTAACTGCTCTAGATGGAGGGGAGCCGCAGATGTCGGGGACAATGCAGATATTTGTTAATGTATTAGATGCAAACGACAATGCCCCTACATTTGCTAAACCGTTATATAGAGCAAAAATACTAGAAAATTCACCGAAAAGCACCAGTGTAACGACTGTAAGTGCATCAGATGAAGACATTGGCTCGAATGGAGAAGTATCGTATCTGATATCTCCCAGTGATCGCGTTTTATCTGAGCTCTTTAAGATCAATTCAATAACTGGTGAAATTATTGTAGTCGGTGAATTAGATTATGAAAAGTCTAAGGTGTATGAAATTGATGTTGAAGTTGTAGACAGCGGGGGACTCTCTGATTCAAGTAAAGTCATAGTTGATGTTATTGATATAAATGACAACAAACCTGACATCAACGTTATTTCTAAATCTGATTTCATATTAGAGGACTCTCCTTCAAACACTGTTATAGCTATGCTCAGTGTAAATGATCTAGATTCAGAAAATAATGGAGAAGTAGAGTGTAATATAGATGGTGATATTCCGTTTAAAATGCAAAATACAATAAATGGATTTTATACTTTAGTTACAGAGGTAGCCTTGGACAGAGAGATCGCTTCTCAGTATAACATCACAGTGACGTGTTCTGATGAGGGAGTGCCCTCTCTCTCCAGCAGCGTCACTCTCACCTTACAGATCTCTGATGTGAATGACAACGCGCCTGTCTTTGAGAGGAGCTCATATGAGGCCTACATTGTAGAAAACAACACACCAGGTCTCTCTATATTCACAGTGAAAGCCAGAGACGCTGACTGGAACCAGAATGCCCGTGTTTCTTACATCCTGGAGGACTCCTCTGTTAACGGAGTTCTAGTCTCCTCATATGTTTCCGTCAGTGCTGATAGTGGAGTCATCCATGCAGTGCGCTCTATTGACTACGAGCAGATCAAAGACTTTCAGTTCCGTGTCAAAGCGCAGGATGGAGGCTCCCCTCCACTCAGTAGCAACGTGACAGTTAAAGTAGTTGTCCAGGACCAGAACGACAACCCCCCTCAGGTCCTGTACCCAGTCCAGACTGGTGGATCAGTGGTGGCTGAGATGGTGCCTCGTGCAGCAGATGTGGGCTACCTGGTGACTAAAGTGGTGGCTGTTGATGTGGACTCTGGACAGAATGCCTGGCTCTCGTATAAACTGCAGAAAGCCACAGACAGGGCGCTGTTTGAAGTGGGCTTACAGAATGGAGAAATCAGAACTATCCGCCAAGTGAATGATAAAGATGCTGTGAAACAAAGACTGACTGTTATAGTGGAGGACAACGGGCAGCCGTCTCGTTCAGCTGCAGTCATTGTTAACGTGGCGGTGGCGGACAGCTTTCCTGAAGTGCTGTCTGAGTTCACTGACTTTACACACGACAAGGAGTACAATGACAACCTGACTTTTTACTTAGTGCTGGCTTTGGCTGTAGTATCCTTCCTCTTCATCACGTGTGTAGTGGTTATTATATCAGTGAAAATCTACAGATGGAGACAGTCTCGCACCCTGTTTCACTCCAACCTCCCTGTGATTCCATATTATCCACCACGTTACTCAGACACTTTGGGCACAGGGACTCTCCAGCACGTGTACAATTACGAGGTGTGCAGGACGACTGACTCCAGAAAGAGTGACTGTAAGTTCGGCAGAGCTGGTAGTCAGAACGTGCTGATAATGGACCCCAGTTCTACAGGGACCATGCAGCGGATACAGAGTGAGAAGAGCATCCTGGATGAACCAGACTCTCCTCTAGAGGTTAGAAAATCTAAACAATCTAAACATTTCACACCTATGCTTTTCAAATTCTATTTTTTTTCGGGGTGCAACCGTTTCGTCGATCTCTTTCAATGCTGTAGACGAGTGTGTTTCTTTACAGCTTTCCCATTCAGCACCATGGACAGTGACATTTTGCTTTGCACTCAAGTTACTCTGTCAATAAGTAACGTTTTTAATTATTATTTCATGGCATTTTGCCTCATACCAACTACATTTCAATATTACTGCTTTTGTAAACACATTTAGCTTCCATAATGTAGTTATTACTTATAATAATACCCATGAAAAATATGAAAATGTTTTGGATGGTTTTCCCCTTGGTAAAAAGCATTTCTCATCATCTTTCTCTCGACTGTTGCTGTTATGTGGGTTGAACAGAAAGGGCCGCTGTTGGCCAGAGTGTGGCAGTCTTCGATAGGGTTCGCAACTGTACCTCCCCCTTAGACTGTGTCATTGTAGACAATAAAACAGGCAAGAACCGCCTGCCCTTCTTAATGAAAAACTGGTCACTAGACATTGAAAGCTGTTTTACGTTGACATCTCCTTGTGATTCGATCAGGATATTTCACAATACTCATATGGATTACAGTTTTACTAAGACGACAGTGGAATACATCGACTAAATAATGAGACGGCAAGTACTGTTGTTCTTTTCGGTTCTCTCCCTCACGTCGGTGCTCGGGCAGGTTAGCTACTCCATTCCTGAGGAAATGGAAAAAGGTTCCTTGGTCTGTAATATAGCTCAGGATCTCGGTTTAGATGTTAAAAGGCTTAAATCGGGTCGAGCTCGTATTCATTCGGGAGACAGCGCAGAATTTATCGAGCTGAATAAAGAAAGAGGAGTCCTCCTCATCACAGAGAGAATAGACAGAGAGACCTTGTGTGGAGAAATGACGCCATGTGCTTTACATTTACAGATGATTTTGGAAAATCCGATGGAATTGTTTCGCATAACGATAGAAATCACAGACATAAACGACAATACCCCCACGTTTGCATCGAGCGAGAAACGTTTTGAAATTAGCGAGTCGGCTGTTATTGGTTCTAAATTTGTGCTAGAGAAAGCCATCGATGCTGACATCGGTACAAATGATCTTCAGAGCTATTCGCTTACTCCAACAAATAACTTTGCATTGAAACTAGAGAATCAAGCAGACGGAGGTAAAAAGGTAGAAATGGTTCTGCAGAAGCCTCTAGATCGAGAGCAGCAGGATCAGATATCGCTTTTATTAACTGCTGTTGATGGCGGACAGCCGCGTATGTCTGGTACAATGCAGATAATTGTAAACGTGTTAGATGCAAACGACAATTCACCGGTTTTCACTAAGTCAGTATACAAGGCATCAATAACGGAAAATTCTCCAAGAGGAACCAGTGTTATAACTGTTAGTGCATCTGACAAAGATGGAGGCTCTAATGGAGAAATATCATACGCAATTTTAAATAGCATGCGTCGATTATCCGACCTATTTCAGATCAACAGGAAAACAGGAGAGGTTATTTTGATCGGTGAAATAGATTATGAAAAATCAAAGATCTTTCAAATTGATATTGAAGCTATAGATAATGGAGGACTCTCTGATTCAAGTAAGATCCTAATTGATGTCACTGATGTGAATGACAACAGTCCTCAGATAAAAGCTCTCTCTAAATCAGACACTATTTTAGAAGACTCTCCAGAGAACACCGTCATCGCTATGCTGAGCATAAATGACCCTGACTCCGACAGGAATGGAGAAGTGAAGTGTAACATTAATGATGATATTCCTTTTAAAATTCAAAATACAATGAATGGATTTTATAGTTTAGTTACAGAGGTAGCCTTGGACAGGGAGGTCGCTTTTCAGTATAACATCACAGTGACGTGTTCTGATGAGGGAGTGCCCTCTCTCTCCAGCAGCGTCACTCTCACCTTACAGATCTCTGATGTGAATGACAACGCGCCTGTCTTTGAGAGGAGCTCATATGAGGCTTACATTGTAGAAAACAACACACCAGGCCTCTCTATATTCACAGTGAAAGCCAGAGACGATGATTGGAACCAGAATGCCCGTGTTTCTTACATCCTGGAGGACTCCTCTTTTAACGGAGTGCCAGTCTCCTCATATGTTTCAGTCAGTGCTGATAGTGGAGTCATCCATGCAGTGCGCTCTTTTGACTACGAGCAGATCAAAGACTTTCAGTTCCGCGTCAAAGCGCAGGATGGAGGCTCCCCTCCACTCACTAGCAACGTGACAGTTAAAATCGTGATCCAGGACCAGAACGACAACCCCCCTCAGGTCCTGTACCCAGTCCAGACTGGTGGGTCAGTGGTGGCTGAGATGGTGCCTCGTGCAGCAGATGTGGGCTACCTGGTGACTAAAGTGGTGGCTGTTGATGTGGACTCTGGACAGAATGCCTGGCTCTCGTATAAACTGCAGAAAGCCACAGACAGGGCGCTGTTTGAAGTGGGCTTACAGAATGGAGAAATCAGAACTATCCGCCAAGTGAATGATAAAGATGCTGTGAAACAAAGACTGACTGTTATAGTGGAGGACAACGGGCAGCCGTCTCGTTCAGCTGCAGTCATTGTTAACGTGGCGGTGGCGGACAGCTTCCCTGAAGTGTTGTCTGAGTTCACTGACTTTACACACGACAAGGAGTACAATGACAACCTGACTTTTTACTTAGTGCTGGCTTTGGCTGTAGTGTCCTTCCTCTTCATCACGTGTGTAGTGGTTATTATATCAGTGAAAATCTACAGATGGAGACAGTCTCGCACCATGTTTCACTCCAACCTCCCTGTGATTCCATATTATCCACCACGTTACTCAGACACTTTGGGCACAGGGACTCTCCAGCACGTGTACAATTACGAGGTGTGCAGGACGACTGACTCCAGAAAGAGTGACTGTAAGTTCGGCAGAGCTGGTAGTCAGAACGTGTTGATAATGGACCCCAGTTCTACAGGGACCATGCAGCGGATACAGAGTGAGAAGAGCATCCTGGATGAACCAGACTCTCCTCTAGAGGTGGGTCATGGGGTTAACGTCATCTTTTAGTTTTGGCAAAATGTATGAAATCTATGATTTATAAACGGTAAATTATACGGCAACATTTCAGCACCCTGGAAAGCGACAGTTGATGCACAGATCCGCATTGCTTCACTTTTGTGATTCGTTTTGTCAAGCTTTTTACTGTTCTCCCGCTCTCATAGTTAACACATTTGTGTTCTTAAATGCCACATTAAATTATTAAATTACTGACTCCCAAAATGATAATTTGATATTTTATAAAAGCACTTGGTTACGCCACCTTTTGTGAGGGTTGTTTTTAAATTATTTTGTCTGAAGTTAAAATTTTTGAATTTGTCTGGAATTTTTCCTGTTTTGCTTCTGTACTTTCACAATTTGAACTCATCGGGCCGCTGTTGCCCAATATGTTGCAGTTAGGATGTGCTTTTGTAACAGATTTTCACAGTCTACATCCTGGCGTAGTACTGATGCACAGCCACTTTAGCTGAGTGCCCGCTTCGGTGTGGTGATCATACTATAGTCTCCTCTGTCATATCAAACTGGAACCCTCATTTTTTACGCTGTGGATTAAAAATTACGTTTTTTATTTAATCTGCAAGATTTACGCAACGGAATATTCATTTTAAAACGGAATAGAACACGATGGCTGCTGCGACAGAGGTATCAGATAGAACAATGAAACGGCAAGTACTGTTGTTATTCTCCATCATCTGCCTCGATTCCGTGATTGGGCAAGTCAGCTACTCTATTCCAGAGGAAATGGCAAAAGGCTCTTTGGTCGGCAACATAGCTCAAGATTTGGGATTAGACGTCAAACGGCTTCAATCTGGTAAAGCACGTATTTATACCGGGGACAGTATTCAGTACATTGAGCTGAATAGAGTAAGAGGAGTCCTCGTTATTAAAGAAAAAATAGACCGCGAAGGCCTCTGCAGACAGACAACGCCTTGTGCTTTGCATTTTCAAATAACGTTAGAGAACCCATTAGAAATGTTCCCAGTTACTGTGGAAATTGCGGATATTAATGACAATGCTCCGATGTTCCAAAAGGAGGAGAGGAGGTTTGAAATCAGCGAATCTGCAGTCATCGGCTCTAAATTTATGCTAGAGAAAGCAATGGACCCCGATATCGGACTGAATGGTCTTCAGAGGTACACCCTGAAGCCGAGTGACAATTTTGTGCTCAAACTGCACTCTCAATCTGATGGGAGCAAAAAGGTTGAAATGATTTTACAAAAGCCATTGGACCGAGAGAAACATGAACACATATCTTTAGTATTAACAGCAGAAGATGGAGGAGAACCACAGATGACTGGAACAATGCAGATTCATGTTACTGTACTGGATGTGAACGACAATGCCCCTGTTTTTAGTAAACCCGTTTACAAAGCAAGCATTGCCGAAAACTCCGTTATAGGAACACTGGTTACAAAGGTTAGTGCTTCTGATGCAGACAAAGACTCAAATGGAGAAGTGACCTACGTCATCGGGAATAGCATGGACGGTGTTTCAAAGTTATTTCACATAAATAGTGAAGGGGACTTGATACTTGATGCTCCAGTTGATTATGAAAAAGAAAAAAACTATCACATTGATATAGAGGTGATAGATAAAGGGGGACTTTCGGATTCTAGTAAGATAATTATCGACATAACTGACGTGAATGATAACAGCCCTGTAGTAAATATGATCTCGACATCAGGTTCAGTACCAGAGGATTCAGCCCTCAAAACGGTAATAGCATTAATGAGTGTAAGTGATCCTGATTCTGACACCAATGGAAAAGTTCAGTGTGTGATAAATGAATATATCCCATTTGAAATCAAATTTACGACCAACAATTTTTATAGCTTAGTTACAGACAGTGATTTAGACAGAGAGAGAGCCTCTGAGTACAACATCACAGTGACGTGTTCTGATGAGGGAGTGCCCTCCCTCTCCAGCAGCGTCACTCTCACCTTACAGATCTCTGATGTGAATGACAACGCGCCTGTCTTTGAGAGGAGCTCATATGAGGCCTACATTGTAGAAAACAACACACCAGGCCTCTCTATATTCACAGTGAAAGCCAGAGACGATGACTGGAACCAGAATGCCCGTGTTTCTTACATCCTGGAGGACTCCTCTGTTAACGGAGTGCCAGTCTCCTCATATGTTTCCGTCAGTGCTGATAGTGGAGTTATCCATGCAGTTCGCTCTTTTGACTACGAGCAGATCAAAGACTTTCAGTTCCGTGTCAGAGCGCAGGATGGAGGCTCCCCTCCACTCAGCAGCAACGTGACAGTCAAAATAGTGATCCAGGACCAGAACGATAACCCCCCTCAGGTCCTGTACCCAGTCCAGACTGGTGGATCAGTGGTGGCTGAGATGGTGCCTCGTGCAGCAGATGTGGGCTACCTGGTGACTAAAGTGGTGGCTGTTGATGTGGACTCTGGACAGAATGCCTGGCTCTCATATAAACTGCAGAAAGCCACAGACAGGGCGCTGTTTGAAGTGGGTTTACAGAATGGAGAAATCAGAACTATCCGCCAAGTGAATGATAAAGATGCTGTGAAACAAAGACTGACTGTTATAGTGGAGGACAACGGGCAGCCGTCTCGTTCAGCTGCAGTCATTGTTAACGTGGCGGTGGCGGACAGCTTCCCTGAAGTGCTGTCTGAGTTCACTGACTTTACACACGACAAGGAGTACAATGACAACCTGACTTTTTACTTAGTGCTGGCTTTGGCTGTAGTATCCTTCCTCTTCATCACGTGTGTAGTGGTTATTATATCAGTGAAAATCTACAGATGGAGACAGTCTCGCACCCTGTTTCACTCCAACCTCCCTGTGATTCCATATTATCCACCACGTTACTCAGACACTTTGGGCACAGGGACTCTCCAGCACGTGTACAATTACGAGGTGTGCAGGACGACTGACTCCAGAAAGAGTGACTGTAAGTTCGGCAGAGCTGGTAGTCAGAACGTGTTGATAATGGACCCCAGTTCTACAGGGACCATGCAGCGGATACAGAGTGAGAAGAGCATCCTGGATGAACCAGACTCTCCTCTAGAGGTTTGATTATTTCATTTATAAAAAATTAAATCTAAACACATCTTTTTTCAAAACATTGTATTACTATGGCCTTGCTATTCATGCCATTTCAGTACCCTGGACAGCGATGTAAAGCGTTCTCTCCTTGTCTTTTCTTATTCATTCACTGGCCTCCTTACTTTACAATACAGATGATTACCATTTCCAAGTGTCAAACGTTATTATAAGTCATTTTGGAAGACTAACGAGCTCTTTAGCAATCTGTTTCTGTATTTGGTACTTGTAGTAGTTCTTTGTGTTGTGGCTTGAACAGCAAACTTAGGTTTTAACAGATTAACACCATATCCTTTTTAACTCATGCAGTTTCATGTTGTGAACTCTGTGGGCCGCTGTCTACCAGCGTCTTAGTGTTTCATTTTATATTTATATACTCAGCCATCCCCTCTCCTCCAACAAGGGAAATCTACGAATCATAGCTCAGTCGATCATGGGTGAACAGCATGTACGGCATATCAATTGGGAATATTTTCATCGTCAGTTTTTGACTAAACCGAACGGACTGTGCATTTGATTCCAAATTAAAAACGCCTATACGGAAAGAAGGGAAAACACGTAACCATTTGTTCCACGGGTGAGCCTGACAGAACAATGAGACGGCAAGTACTGTTGTTTTTCTCGGTCCTCTGTCTGAGTTCGGTGCTCGGTCAGGTCAGCTACTCTATTCCTGAAGAAATGGCAAAAGGATCTTTGGTCGGTAACATAGCTCAGGATTTGGGCGTAGACGTCAGACGGCTGCAAGCGGGTAAAGCTCGGATCCACACAGGAGACAGCGCAGAATACATCCAGTTCAACAAGGAAAATGGGCTCCTCATTATCAGTCAGAGAATAGATCGGGAAGCTCTCTGTGGTCAGACGACGCCTTGCGCTTTGCATTTTCAGATTGCCTTAGAAAACCCGATTGAAATATTCCCGATTACCGTTGAGATCACTGACATTAATGACAATGCCCCTGTGTTCGAAAACAAGGAAAGGAGGTTTGAAATTAGCGAGTCCGCGTTTATAGGCTCAAAATTCGTACTGGAGAAAGCAATAGACGCTGATATAGGACTGAATGGTCTTCAGAGCTATACGCTAAAGCCCAACGATCATTTTGTTCTTAAATTACACAGTCAGTCTGATGGTGGTAAAAAAGTCGAAATGATTTTACAGAAGCCTTTGGACAGAGAGAGACAGGAGTTTGCGTCATTGTTGTTAACAGCTGTAGATGGAGGAGACCCGCAGAGGTCTGGGACTATGCAAATTCATATTAATGTCTTAGACGCAAATGATAACGCTCCTGTTTTTACGCAAAACGTGTACAAAGCAAGTGTGAAAGAAAACTCGCCTACAGGAACACTCATAACAAAAGTCAGTGCCACCGATGCAGACAAAGGCTCAAACGGAGAGGTGAGCTACGTAATTGTAAATAGCATGAGGAGCATTTCAGTACTATTTCACATTACAGAGGAGGGCGAGCTCACGTTAAAAGGTCCTATTGATTATGAAAAGGCCAAAAAGTACGAGATTGATGTAGAGGCAGTTGACCGAGGGGGTTTATCTGAATCTAGCAAAGTGATCATCGATGTTGGCGACATTAATGACAACACGCCCGTCATAAATATGATCTCCTCATCAAATTCAATAGGAGAAGATTCGCGATCAAGTACAGTGGTAGCTGTAATGAGTGTACATGATCCCGACTCTGAAGAAAACGGGAAGGTCCGGTGTGTTATTGGTAAAACCATACCATTTAAAATATCCACCTCATCCAGTAATTTCTATAGCATCTTGACAGACAGTGATTTAGACAGAGAGGTGGCTTCTGAGTATAACATCACAGTGACGTGTTCTGATAAGGGAGTGCCCTCCCTCTCCAGCAGCGTCACTCTCACGTTACAGATCTCTGATGTGAATGACAACGCACCTGTCTTTGAGAGGAGCTCATATGAGGCCTACATTGTAGAAAACAACACACCAGGCCTCTCTATATTCACAGTGAAAGCCAGCGACGCTGACTGGAACCAGAATGCCCGTGTTTCTTATATCCTGGAGGACTCCTCTGTTAACGGAGTCCCAGTCTCCTCATATGTTTCAGTCAGTGCTGATAGTGGAGTCATCCATGCAGTTCGCTCTTTTGACTACGAGCAGATCAAAGACTTCCAGTTCCGCGTCAAAGCGCAGGATGGAGGCTCCCCTCCACTCAGCAGCAACGTGACAGTGAAAATAGTGATCCAGGACCAGAACGACAACCCCCCTCAGGTCCTGTACCCAGTCCAGACTGGTGGATCAGTGGTGGCTGAGATGGTGCCTCGTGCAGCAGATGTGGGCTACCTGGTGACTAAAGTGGTGGCTGTTGATGTGGACTCTGGACAGAATGCCTGGCTCTCGTATAAACTGCAGAAAGCCACAGACAGGGCGCTGTTTGAAGTGGGCTTACAGAATGGAGAAATCAGAACTATTCGTCAAGTGAATGATAAAGATGCTGTGAAACAAAGACTGACTGTTATAGTGGAGGACAACGGGCAACCGTCTCGTTCAGCTTCAGTCATTGTTAACGTGGCGGTGGCGGACAGTTTCCCTGAAGTGCTGTCTGAGTTCACTGACTTTACACACGACAAGGAGTACAATGACAACCTGACTTTTTACTTAGTGCTGGCTTTGGCTGTAGTGTCCTTCCTCTTCATCACGTGTGTAGTGGTTATTATATCAGTGAAAATCTACAGATGGAGACAGTCTCGCACCATGTTTCACTCCAACCTCCCTGTGATTCCATATTATCCACCACGTTACTCAGACACTTTGGGCACAGGGACTCTCCAGCACGTGTACAATTACGAGGTGTGCAGGACGACTGACTCCAGAAAGAGTGACTGTAAGTTCGGCAGAGCTGGTAGTCAGAACGTGTTGATAATGGACCCCAGTTCTACAGGGACCATGCAGCGGATACAGACTGAGAAGAGCATCCTGGATGAACCAGACTCTCCTCTAGAGGTTAGACTTCTGTCCCTGATTTAATATTAATCTTTAGCAAACTTTTTAACAAAATGGGTTCTCATTGGGTACATTCATTTGGTCTTTTATTTTTCAGTACCTGGGAGAGCTACATGAAGCAACATTCACATTCATCCTAATCAGTCTGACGAATTTAAAATACCCAATGTTTGTCATCATACCTTGAATGTTTTGCAGATCTTGTGAAATATTATCTGCACATTTATATTTTTTCAGAAACGTTTTACCACATGTTTTTTTTTTATGTTACAATGTATTTCAAACCATTTAAAGTTATTTCATTTACTCTTTACCTCTCCCCACTCTGATCAGTTTTTTTCCTGCAGTTTTGCTTTGTGAACTCAATGGGCCGCTGTTGCCTCGTCTTTTGCAGTTGTAGCATATTTACAGCAGCACCGCCTCTTCATTTGGTTTTGTTAGAGTAAGGGTAGGCGCATATTGCATTGTCTTCGGTTGTAGAGCGGAAACACTGGAAGGCACAACTATCGTTCTTTTCCTTCACATCCAAGGACTACTTTTATTTATTTTTGGATTACATGCTTGACCATCTGTTTGAACTATTTGTACGGGTTTACCGGGTCTTCTTGCCTTGGTAATATCAAACAATGAGACGGCAAGTACTGTTGTTCATTTCGATCCTTTCCTTTAGCTCTGTCTCCGGGCAGGTCAGCTACTCTATCCCGGAGGAAATGGCGAGAGGCTCTTTGGTTGGAAATATAGCACAGGATTTAGGTTTAGACGTTAAACGACTAAGGCAGGGTAACGCTCGTGTTTATTCTGGTGACAGCAGTGAATACATCGAGCTGAACAGCGACAGAGGAGTCCTCCTTATTAAAGAGAGAATAGACAGAGAGGCGTTGTGCGGTGATACGACGCCGTGCGCCGTGCATTTTCAGATTGTGTTAGAAAATCCTATGGAATTTTACAGTGTCACTGTTGAAATTGCAGATGTTAACGATAATGCACCAACATTTGAAAAAAATGAAATCAAATTCATAATAAGCGAGTCTGTCGTTGTTGGGGCGAAATTTGATTTAGAAAGAGCTGTAGATTTGGATGTAGGTATAAATAGTCTCCAAAGTTATGTGCTAAAACCAAGTGATAATTTTGTACTTAAACTGCACAACCAAGCTGATGGAACAAAGAATGTGGAAATGGTCCTCCAAAAACCTCTAGATAGAGAGAATAATGAGTTAATTTCTTTGGCGTTGACTGCTGTAGATGGGGGAGAGCCTCAGATGTCCGGAACAATGCAGATTCTCATCACAGTGTTAGATGCAAACGACAATGCACCTGTTTTTACCCAGCCGGTATACAAAGGAACCGTTGCTGAAAACGCTGCTAAAGGCATGATCGTGACAACAGTAAGTGCATCAGATGCTGATCATGGTCTAAATGGAAAGATAACGTATTCAATCACAAACACTCTAGATGACGTCAGACACATGTTTGAAGTAAATGAGGAAAATGGTGAGGTAAAAGTGATTGGACGCCTGGACTATGAAAAGAAAAGACATTTTCAGATTAATGTAAGGGCGAGAGATAACGGGGGGTTATCGGATACCTGTAAAGTGATCGTAGATGTTGTTGATGTAAATGACAATGAACCAACGATTAAAATAATGTCTAAATCAGCTATTATTTCAGAAAGTGCAAATCCTAACACAGTTGTTACGATGATAAATATTCAAGACCCAGACTCAGGCGAAAATGGTAGAGTTAAGTGTTTTATAAATGAGAACATCCCTTTCCAACTGAAATCTACATCAAATAATTTTTATAGTTTAGTGACAGACAGTGATTTAGACAGAGAGATCGCCTCTGAGTACAATATCACAGTGACGTGTTCTGATGAGGGAGTGCCCTCCCTCTCCAGCAGCGTCACTCTCACCTTACAGATCTCTGATGTGAATGACAACGCACCTGTCTTTGAGAGGAGCTCATATGAGGCCTACATTGTAGAAAACAACACACCAGGCCTCTCTATATTCACAGTGAAAGCCAGAGACGCTGACTGGAACCAGAATGCCCGTGTTTCTTACATCCTGGAGGACTCCTCTGTTAACGGAGTACCAGTCTCCTCATATGTTTCCGTCAGTGCTGATAGTGGAGTCATCCATGCAGTTCGCTCTTTTGACTACGAACAGATCAAAGACTTCCAGTTCCGCGTCAAAGCGCAGGATGGAGGCTCCCCTCCACTCAGTAGCAATGTGACAGTGAAAATAGTGATCCAGGACCAGAACGACAACCCCCCTCAGGTCCTGTACCCAGTCCAGACTGGTGGATCAGTGGTGGCTGAGATGGTGCCTCGTGCAGCAGATGTGGGCTACCTGGTGACTAAAGTGGTGGCTGTTGATGTGGACTCTGGACAGAATGCCTGGCTCTCGTATAAACTGCAGAAAGCCACAGACAGGGCGCTGTTTGAAGTGGGCTTACAGAATGGAGAAATCAGAACTATCCGCCAAGTGAATGATAAAGATGCTGTGAAACAAAGACTGACTGTTATAGTGGAGGACAACGGGCAGCCGTCTCGTTCAGCTGCAGTCATTGTTAACGTGGCGGTGGCGGACAGCTTCCCTGAAGTGCTGTCTGAGTTCACTGACTTTACACACGACAAGGAGTACAATGACAACCTGACTTTTTACTTAGTGCTGGCTTTGGCTGTAGTGTCCTTCCTCTTCATCACGTGTGTGGTGGTTATTATATCAGTGAAAATCTACAGATGGAGACAGTCTCGCACCCTGTTTCACTCCAACCTCCCTGTGATTCCATATTATCCACCACGTTACTCAGACACTTTGGGCACAGGGACTCTCCAGCATGTGTACAATTACGAGGTGTGCAGGACGACTGACTCCAGAAAGAGTGACTGTAAGTTCGGCAGAGCTGGTAGTCAGAACGTGTTGATAATGGACCCCAGTTCTACAGGGACCATGCAGCGGATACAGAGTGAGAAGAGCATCCTGGATGAACCAGACTCTCCTCTAGAGGTTAGACTTCACTACCTTTCTGTTCTTAGCGTAAACCACACACTGCATACAGTTCTGGGGATTTTCAGCACCTTGGAGAGCGTCTTTCCAACAATGTCATTTTTTTCCTGGTAACATTCCCAATTCTCTTGAATTGGAAATTGTTTTTAGCAAACATTTTATTATTCAAACATTTGTACCCCATGATTCCTATTTTTAAGATTAATGTCAAATGGTAAATGGACTTGAGCTTGTATGGCGCTTTTCTAGTCTTATGACTACTCGATACGCTTTTACACGCAAATGCTTGTAATATCAAATGTTCAAACTAGAGCCGTCTTAGTGTCCTTTTTATTTTGCTCATTTGTTTTGTCCAGACAGGCCAATGTGAAATTCATATCTGGCATGCAATTTTACTTCATGAACTCACAGTGCCGCTGTTGGCCAGTCTGTAATACATTTACCGCAGACGTTTTGTACCTCCTACTATCTTATTTGTAAGGAGAGAACGCCACTGAAGCGAGACACACTGGATCTTATCAGAGAAACAGAACCACATATTCTAATCGAAACTCGGAATATGATTTAGACGGCCTGTAAGGACGACATCGGTAGACAAACCTTCCAAGAACAGACACCGTTCAAACTGGAGTAACGTACTAGAGAACAATGGCAGGGCGAGTACTGTTGTTTTTCTCTGTCCTCTCTGCCAGCTCGGTACTTGGGCAGGTCAGCTACTCGATTCCTGAGGAAATGCCAAAAGGTTCTCTGGTAGGAAACATGGCACAGGATTTTGGCTTAAATGTAAAAAGACTAAGATCGGGTAAGGCTCGCATTTTTACTCGAGAGAGTGACGGATATATTGAGCTGAACAACGACAGAGGAGTTCTCCTCATCAGAGAAAAGATAGACAGAGAGGCACTGTGTGGACAAACGACGCCTTGCGCTTTGCATTTTCAGATTATATTAGAGAATCCGATGGAATTTTACAGTGTTACTATCGAAATCACAGATGTTAATGATAACTCTCCGTCATTTGAAAAGAACGAAGTTAAATTTAAAATTAGTGAATCCGCTGTTAGTGGTGCTAAATTCATATTAGAGCGAGCAATTGATCCTGATGTAGGATCAAACGGCTTGCAAACATATAAACTCGAACCGACTGACAATTTTGTTGTAAAATTGCATGATCAAGCAGATGGGACGAAGAACGTCGAAATGGTGCTCGAGAAACCTTTAGACAGGGAAAAAAACGAACAGCTTTCTCTGGTCCTGACGGCGGTGGACGGGGGAGAGCCGCAGATGACAGGAACAATGCAGATTCTGATCACCGTTTTAGACGCTAATGATAATGCTCCTGTCTTTACACAGCCTATTTATAAAGCCTCTATACAGGAAAACGCCCCTGTTGGCACAACTGTCGTGACTGTTACTGCTACAGATGCAGATCACGGATCTAATGGTCGAATAACTTACTCTATTTCAAATATTGTAGATCATACCCGTGGGATATTTGAAGTCAGTGACGAAAGTGGTGAAATTCGGCTAGTAGGAAATGTAGACTATGAAAAAGCTAGAACCTTTCAGATAAATATTAGAGCAAGTGATGATGGAGGACTGGTTGACTCGTGTAAAGTGATGATTGACGTAATTGACATGAATGACAATAAGCCTGATATTAAAATAATGTCTAAATCAAACATTATATCAGAAGATGCCAATCCTGGTACTGTTGTAACAATGATTAATATTAAGGACGCAGACTCTGGTGAAAATGGCATAGTCCAGTGTAGTATAAATGATAACATTCCTTTTGTGATGAAAGCTACAAACAATGATTTCTATAGTTTAGTGACAGATAGTCACATAGACAGAGAGGTAGCCTCTGAGTACAATATCACAGTGACGTGTTCTGATGAGGGGGTGCCCTCTCTCTCCAGCAGCGTCACTCTCACCTTACAGATCTCTGATGTGAATGACAACGCACCTGTCTTTGAGAGGAGCTCATATGAGGCCTACATTGTAGAAAACAACACACCAGGCCTCTCTATATTCACAGTGAAAGCCAAAGACGCTGACTGGAACCAGAATGCCCGTGTTTCTTACATCCTGGAGGACTCCTCTTTTAACGGAGTACCAGTCTCCTCATATGTTTCAGTCAGTGCTGATAGTGGAGTCATCCATGCAGTTCGCTCTTTTGACTACGAGCAGATCAAAGACTTCCAGTTCCGTGTCAGAGCGCAGGATGGAGGCTCCCCTCCACTCAGCAGCAATGTGACAGTGAAAATGGTGATCCAGGACCAGAACGACAACCCCCCTCAGGTCCTGTACCCAGTCCAGACTGGTGGATCAGTGGTGGCTGAGATGGTGCCTCGTGCAGCAGATGTGGGCTACCTGGTGACTAAAGTGGTGGCTGTTGATGTGGACTCTGGACAGAATGCCTGGCTCTCGTATAAACTGCAGAAAGCAACAGACAGGGCGCTGTTTGAAGTAGGCTTACAGAATGGAGAAATCAGAACTATCCGTCAAGTGAATGATAAAGATGCTGTGAAACAAAGACTGACTGTTATAGTGGAGGACAACGGGCAGCCGTCTCGTTCAGCTGCAGTCATTGTTAACGTGGCGGTGGCGGACAGCTTCCCTGAAGTGCTGTCTGAGTTCACTGACTTTACACACGACAAGGAGTACAATGACAACCTGACTTTTTACTTAGTGCTGGCTTTGGCTGTAGTGTCCTTCCTCTTCATCACGTGTGTAGTGGTTATTATATCAGTGAAAATCTACAGATGGAGACAGTCTCGCACCCTGTATCACTCCAACCTCCCTGTGATTCCATATTATCCACCACGTTACTCAGACACTTTGGGCACAGGGACTCTCCAGCACGTGTACAATTACGAGGTGTGCAGGACGACTGACTCCAGAAAGAGTGACTGTAAGTTCGGCAGAGCTGGTAGTCAGAACGTGCTGATAATGGACCCCAGTTCTACAGGGACCATGCAGCGGATACAGACTGAGAAGAGCATCCTGGATGAACCAGACTCTCCTCTAGAGGTTAGGAATTCCTGTAGATGCACAACCATAGTATATTTTTGGAAATTATTGTCCAGTACCATGGACAGAGACACTATCTATCTCTTAATATATATTTCTGTCTGTCTGTTTTCTACCCATCTTTTTTTTTTACATGATGTCAATCCGTACAGCTATTTCTGCAGTTTCTCTTTACGCCCCTTAGTGCCGCTGTTGGTTAGTGTGTGTTAAAGGGCACATTTCCTGAGCAAATTCCTCCCTCCTTAGTCTGATGCGTTATTTGGGCTCCATTTTAATCGGAAATTGTGACCTGACAAAGCGAGGCACACGCCAATCTGCAATTAGATCGTGATCAAACCGTTTTTCACCGTCCCTTTTTCTCAGATAGATTTTGCGAAGGCTCTAGTGATGTTGGGTGTTCGTTTTTTTGGTCCTATTAGAAAATCGTTCTCATGGTGGCCGCTGCTTATCTGCATTTGTGTCGCAGAAATCGCTCTCGGGCAGGTCCGTTATTCTATACCTGAGGAGATGACCACAGGCTCGGTTGTCGGGAATATTATCCAGGACCTGGGTTTGGATGTTACACGAGTGAAATCTGGGAGAGCAAGGATATTTACCGAGGACGGCAGTGAGTACATTGGTCTGAATGCAGAAAAGGGAACTCTGGTTGTGGCAAAAAGAATAGACAGAGAAGAATTGTGCAAGCAAGTGTCTCCATGCTCTCTCCATTTCCAAATTATCCTAGAAAACCCAATGGAGTTGCATCGAATTGATGTAGAGATTACAGATATTAATGATAACGCTCCGTTTTTTCCGAAAAAAGAATATAGTTTCCAGGTTAGTGAATCTGCTTCACAAGGGGCTCGCTATGCTATTGAGAGCGCCAGAGATCCCGATGTAGCACATAACACCATTCAAACATACAAGCTCAACCCTGCGGATAATTTCAAGTTGAATATAGTTTCTCGGCCTGATGGAACAAAATATATTGAAATGGTTCTTCACACGTCTCTTGATAGAGAAAAACAAGAGGAGCATAAATTAACTCTGACAGCATTTGATGGTGGAAATCCTCAGAAATCGGGTTCTGTGAAAATAAGTGTCTTTGTTTTGGATGCAAATGACAATTCCCCGATATTCACCCAGTCCGTTTACAGAGTACCAGTTCCTGAAAACGCGTCCAAGGGCACTGTCATCTTAACAGTCAGTGCCACTGATAATGATAAGGGAGCAAACGAGGAGATTGTGTATTCGTTCTCCCAGCATACAGACAGTGCATCCTCCCTGTTTAATATGGACCCTCATACCGGGGAAATGAGCGTAATTGGTCTGTTAGATTATGAAAAAGTAAAACATTATGAGATTGATATTGAAGCCACTGACAAAGGAGGTTTGACTGACACAAGCAAGGTGCTAATCGAGGTGACTGATCTTAATGATAATGCCCCTGTAATAAGCATTATTTCACTCTCCAATCCAATACCAGAGAATGCGGCTCCAGAAACTGTTATAGCAATGCTTAACATCAAAGACTTGGACTCTGGTAAAAATGGTGAAGTTAACTGTTTTATCAGCCCACATTTACCTTTCAAGATCAAGTCCTCGTCGACCAATTTTTATAGCCTGATTTCAGACGACGTTTTGGACCGTGAAACGATCCCAGAATATAATATAACAATAACGGCAAAGGATGAGGGTTCCCCTTCTTATTCTACAAACAAGACTATTAATTTAAGAATATCGGACGTGAACGACCACGCCCCTATGTTCCCACAACATTTTATGACTGCTTATATAATTGAAAATAATTCACCTGGCATGTCAGTACTCTCTGTAAAAGCTAGTGATAAAGACTCTGGAAACAATGCCCGCATTTCCTACTTCCTTGATGATAGCCAACTAAATGGGATGTCAGCCTCAGCTTATTTTTCAGTGAATGCAGAGAGTGGGGAGATACTTGCTGTACGTTCCTTCGACTATGAGCAAACAAAAGAGTTCCAAATTCGCGTCAAAGCGCAGGATGGAGGCTCCCCTCCAATCAGTAGCAACGTGACAGTGAAAATAGTGATCCAGGATCAGAACGACAACCCCCCTCAGGTCCTGTACCCAGTCCAGACTGGTGGATCAGTGGTGGCTGAGATGGTGCCTCGTGCAGCAGATGTGGGCTACCTGGTGACTAAAGTGGTGGCTGTTGATGTGGACTCTGGACAGAATGCCTGGCTCTCGTATAAACTGCAGAAAGCCACAGACAGGGCGCTGTTTGAAGTGGGCTTACAGAATGGAGAAATCAGAACTATTCGTCAAGTGAATGATAAAGATGCTGTGAAACAAAGACTGACTGTTATAGTGGAGGACAACGGGCAGCCGTCTCGTTCAGCTGCAGTCATTGTTAACGTGGCGGTGGCGGACAGCTTCCCTGAAGTGCTGTCTGAGTTCACTGACTTTACACACGACAAGGAGTACAATGATAACCTGACTTTTTACTTAGTGCTGGCTTTGGCTGTAGTGTCCTTCCTCTTCATCACGTGTGTAGTGGTTATTATATCAGTGAAAATCTACAGATGGAGACGCGAGCGCGTTTTCTACAAATCCGGTGGGAATCTTCCTGTTATCCCGTATTACCCGCCCCTTTACGCAGACGTGGGAGGCACCGGTACGTTGAAGCCGGCATTCAGTTATGAGGTGTACGGAACTACCGACTCCCGGAAGAGTGATATTAAATGTTCCCGACCCTTCAGTCAAAGTACTCTGAGTGTTGACCACAGTGCTTCCAGGACAGTGCCAAGGCATACAACTGAGTCAGAGAATATGCTCACAGAGGTGAGATCAGCCCCTCTCTTGCTTATATCGTAACATTTGTCACCTTGTTGTTTTTTTTATTTGTTTGTGTTTTGTTTTTATTCAAGCACCCCAGCTCTGCAAATACACTTCTCAATCATCACATGAATACTTCTCATAAGATACAAACAAGAAGTTCTCACTGAAAGGTCTATTCAGTTCAGATTAAAACTAGTTACTAAGTCAGTAGTTTCTATGTATTTGATCTGCAGCATTGTTGCCCTGTGGCTGGATCCCAGTGTTTCCCAGATATCAACAACGGGACTGTTTTATGTGCTCCCCTCTCAGGCCCCTAACAAGCAAAGTGTCCCAACTCAGCCCAAAAGATAAACAAATAAGTAAATTATATTTAACACTAAAACAAGCACTTTTACAACAATATCATGTAGATCTGGTTATTCCACTTTGATGTCTTTCGCACTCAGCATTTAAAATGCATTTGTACATTTTCTATATGTTTCCTGCACATACTCCATCGCTGTTGTTGACTTTAACTCTCGCTCAATTCCAGCCTGATTTGTATGATACATATATATTATATGTTTCTACTTGTGTGTGGTTCTTCACATTCTTTGACAGATAACTGTTGTCGTTGCTTCATTTTTGTTCTTTGCCAACATGTACAGTAAATTAATGGTCATTGTTAAGCCATCATAGATGACTTTGTAATTTTGAGCTGTCGTATTAGGTTTGAGTATTTAGGATTGCCAGAGGTGATGTAGAGAGGCATCAGCTCTGAATGCAATGCAGGGAAGGAGACAAGGTGTTATAGAGCAAGATCAGATTCTCCTTTTGTGTTGATCTGAGTTCATGAGGTTTGTGTAGTCTTTTATCAGATTGCGCTAATGGTTTATTCACCATTTTGGTCTGTAATGTGTTGTTCTTGGCTACAGTATCTTCTATTAAGATGTATGTTTAGGTATGTTGTTGAATAGTAAGTGTTAATAGATGAAGAGGGAGAGTTAGATGGGGAGGATGTTATATTAGACAGCTCCCCCATATTATGCTTGCTTTATGCCACCAAATCATGCAGACTTATTTTTCTGATGTATTTAATATTTAATATTTTAATTGTTAACCATATAGTGCTGGTAATTATATGAAACATATATCATGTAATACATATGATGTGTATGTATGAATATGTTTATGTAACTTCCCACTTTGGCACACTGTATATGTAAGACAACAATAACCTGGAAGATAAAGATTCTGGGCTTCATCTCTGTTTAAGCATAGCTACAGATTTCTCCAGCTGAGAATCACACAGCCACACAGTGCACTACTTTTCTCAGTGACCTAGTTCCTTCATAACATGCTGCAGCCACAGGCATCAGGCTACATACACACAAGAAGGAAGCAGTGATGTCTAAAGCAACCAAAATACAATCAAGGAAGGTGATGCAAACTGCTAAATGAAACAAAGAGTGAACCTTTTTTTGTGCAAGTAAAGACATTGTGATGGAGAGGCAGAGGTAACAATCACTGCTGGCTGTGGGAAGATTGAGAACGAGGGCGATGAGCAGAGTGATGGAGAGGAAGAGAGAGGCAGCGGGGGAGGGGAAGAGGCACGTGGTAACCGGCACAGTCTCCACCACCCCTGTGCTGCATTTGTGTTAGTGATGCACGGCAGCCATTTTGATCCACAGCCTTCTTTGTCTGCTGAGATACAGAGCTAAAAGAAGTATAAAACAGTTGTGTAAGGCTACAATTAATGACTGCCCTTTAAAGTACACAGACAGCAAGAGATATGTGTTATAATTGCTAAGCAATGGAAACTAGAGATAACAAGGGAGGGGGTTAGAGATCTGCATCAGTTATATAACAAATGCCAAGGGATGGGAGAAATCAGGACAGAGGCTGAATGCATATGAATGGAAATATTTAGTGACAAAGGACAACTAACCTAGAAGAGATTCAAATAGCTGTCCACAAAACTTCATAGACACTGTCCATAGGATTTACACTGTAACAGACTAGATTTACTATTCATCTGAGTCTCCTACTGTGAATAGTTACATTATATTTAAATAACAATGATAGAAACATCATGTTGTATTTTATTTAAACATGACTGTGTAGTTGATTGAACACAAATAACCCTTTAACTTCGATGTTTCCTGTGGTAGGGTAAAGTGTATATTTTAACATTTCAATCTTATTTGAAAGCTATAGAGATAAAACGTGTATTAAAGCTTAAACTTCTACATTTGCATATGCAACAAATAAATGCTTCTATCATTTGGTCGTGATAGTCTGTCTGCAGTTATGTTTTCTCATCTTTGTGCAGTATCAGAGGAAGCATTAGATCACCTCCTTTGCCTCGTCTGGTTGCTCTGGGTGGTGTGTGTGTTTCAGCAATAAAATCTGTATGACCTTCTGTGTGTATGTGAAAACTGAGTTTTACAAACTACAAAGCTTTAACCCAGGGTTATTTGTGTTAGGCTTCACATCCACAGGAAGCAGTTTATGTCCATAATAAGTCCACATCTGTGCCTGATTTACCTGTGTCATACCATTATGTCTCCTTTTCTCAGGTTTGTTATAGATGAAAGTTTTTACTGAGCACCATAAATTCTTTTGGTCACTTTCTCCATAGGGGTCAATGCTCACTAAAACGTTTTTACAAGCAGCTAAATGATTCAGCCTGTTTTATATCCTGTCTCCCTTTGGTGTCTTGTTGGTTAAAGGTGCTACCTTGAAGCTGTCATCATTTATTTTCGATCCCTTACGAAGCCCCAATAATCAGTCATCTTAACTTGGTACTGACCAAAAAAATATAATTATGTGTCGAAGCTCCTGGTTCCCACCGTCCCAGGTTGTTGTTTTAGTGTCATGCCTTCTTAGCAAGGCTGTCTGGTGAGCAGCAGTGTGCCCATGTGCTTGCAGAGGGGCTCATCAACACACTCCTCACTGTGTGTGTGTGTGTGTGTGTGTGTGTGTGTGTGTGTGTGTGTGTGTGTGTGTGTGTGTGTGTGTGTGTGTGTGTGTGTGTGTGTGTGTGTGTGTGTGTGTGCCGACATGCAAAAAGTGTGCAATAATTTACTGGGCATATCAAAAGTGTTTGTATGATATACGTTTATATGCTGTTGTTTAGTTGCTTTATACAAAATGATGCATTTAAACTCATACAGGATCGAGCCAATTAAAGCTGTTCTCCACCAAGAATCCAAACTACTTTTGTGTTAAGTACAGAAAACCATTCTGTAACTGACTCTGACTTTTTTTGTTTCTGGAGGGGGACAAATTAAGAGTACATTTTCTCTTTAACGACTTGATAATATTTTGTATGTTACAATCAGAAATACATTGCTTGGCAACTACAGTATATTGGCAACTATAAAGCTACAGATCTCAGAGTTACATGTGCATTATGTTGAGAGCAGGGCATCAACAAGGATTTTTATAAGCAAGCATATGCAAAGTTAAATGAAGTGTATGGTGGACCTATTAGACAACCAGACAGGTTTTTTTTAAGAAATTCATTTTGATGTTGTTTGTGCTCTAGTAGTGGATGTGTGTGTGGAGTCCTTGAGTGGCTGATTCTCTGACAAGGATTACACAAGGGATTACTTAAAATAGTATAACATTGGACGAGGTCCAAGTGGTGTCAAGCACATGAACATGTCTACTTATATGCTGTTTGGTTTTACTAAAATATGCTGTTAAAGGTCATTTAGCGTTCTCCTTAGCTGAGAGGACAGTAAAGGGTATAGCATGTGATCCCTTATGTTGATGTGATGCCATAGAAGGGTAAAGACTTGCGTTCAAGGGGAGTTGATGATGCTGAACATAATGTTGATGTTTTTAGCAATGTTGTATGACTCCCAAGTAAGGTTGTCAAAAAGTTTTGATACTTCTATACTTTTCCATACCAAGTGTTTTGAAATGATACCATCTCCATTATTTAAATGACCAATACTATCAAAAAGTACAGAAGTTTTAGAAGAGAAGGCTTCCTTATTGCCATTTAAACTAGGTTTGTAGCTGACATTGTGTCAAATTATGATTAAAACTGAATGACCACTGTTCAGCAGTCACTCTTGGTTTCCTGCAGCCTTCCTTTTTCCTCCTGATCTCATTTTCTGCATCCCTCCCCTCCCCCTCTCCAGCTGCACCACTCTGCTGCAGAGAGAGAAAGGGAGAAGGAGATTGCTCTGTGAAAGACATTTTGTGCTGTCTATATAAAGCATTTTTAAACCATCAGTTTTCATTTTATCCCTGTGAGGGTTGATTTGCTCTTGACAAAAATAAATATCTCCCTTGTTCCACTACTCAACCATTTATCAAGAGATTCTTTATTCCTCAGTAATCTTTTATCACATGCTTTGATTAAACAATACAATTTAAATGTGTATCCAAATGAATAGTGATAGACTTTTCTTTTTCTCAGTCTTCTCCTTTATCCTCCATGTTGTTTTTGTAGCTGTCTTTTTGTCACCATCATCAGCTCAGGAAGTAGGGTGGGATGCAAGCAGAGCAAGGGAGGTGGGTTGTGTTACCATAGCAACAAGCTGACTCACTGGCAGGACTGTACCATTTTTGGTTTTGCCACAGGGGGTCAGCAGCAGACACAGCCCCTAAGCTATGATGGCTGAATGAATTTGATGGTACTGGGAGGACAGGAGACACCCCTGTTTTGGGCACATGGGTGCAGCTTCCTCACACATCATGGTGCTGGTAATGGAGAAGGAGGGGGAGAGGGTGGTGATGACTGCTTTTAATAGATTCTGTGAAGGATGCTGCCCTATTTGTTTTGCTTTCCTTACCTTGCTCCTTGCTTTCCTAGTTGACATGTTAATTTTGGATTTGTCTTTTTTCCTAAACCCATTGATCTTTGATTATTACTCAAAATGTATTCATGTGAGCAAAAGGTGTAGTATTCCAACGGTATCATTCAAACCACGGAACATCAGTCAAATAAAAAGCAGTAGCTGCTTTGAGTCGTCTAAGAAGCTTACATTTGCCCCCACACAGACACCCATACACACATAGGCTGTGATAAACACAGGGTCACAGAGGAAAGACTCCCATTAATAAGGCATGGATTTGTATCCGGGCTTCGCCTCGAGGCCCCCTGCTGTTGATAGGAGGGTAGTGGCTTTGTGCAGCAGTACAGCATTATGTGATGTGATTCATACATTGGTTGTTTTACTGACTTTAGTGCTATTTAACACCAGGGTAAAATGGTTGTACCATAGCAAACCGTGTATATGATTATGTTTGAAAGACAAGTTGATTGTTGTTGTTTCAATTGTATAATCTAATTTAACACATCATAAAGACGAGAGGAATGCTGTTGAAAATGATTCACAAACAATGGATATATTTTTGGTAAAGCTATCAGTGACCTACTATAGATTCACTGAGTAATATTATTCTTTAACCATGGAGTTATACTGCTTTTTTCTTTCAACAGTAAAATGTCTTTGTGTTTCGTCATAGTTACCACCCCTTTCACTAACAAGGAAACAAAGTGTACCTGATTCTAAATCCTCTCTCTCACTTTCTCTCACTCCCCATCATACACTCACAGACATACTAACAGAGCACAGTCTTCCCTAACATATGTTTGGTATGTCAGGTTTGTTGACTTATAGTGGCACACATGGTTCTTACTTTCAAAAGAGTTTTCCTTGCTTAGTATTGCTTGACCATACAGCTCATACTCTAACTCTTGTCCTGTTCAAATACATACAATAAGTAATGAATCATTCTTTTGTATTTGTTTGCTTTGTGACGATCAATTAGCCAAACTGTTTTTTCTGTTGTTTTTTACATTATGGTATAGTGTGCCTATTACGGCGTTTTTATATTTTTTATTATATT
The DNA here is from genome assembly GCF_963584025.1 of Labrus mixtus. Lineage (NCBI taxonomy): Eukaryota > Metazoa > Chordata > Actinopteri > Labriformes > Labridae > Labrus > Labrus mixtus. The sequence goes on along the minus strand of NC_083621.1, from coordinate 10,673,743 downwards.
AACAGAAGGCTGTAACAGATACAGATCAAAATCACATTTTGTATCCAAAATTTACAAACTTTGTACATTTATTTGCACACAAATGCTGATTGTCCACACAAACCCATAACCCTTCTTCTCTTGAACCTGGCGGTAAGTATTTGGTTGCTGTACTTCCCGAAGCCACAGTGTGTATGCAGAACATCAGTCTAACTGACATCTTTTCTGTCTTCTTTTTCTCTTTTATGTTCATCTTGTTGCCTGCTGCTGTTCCTGTTTTCCCCTTGACTCCTGATGAATCCTGTCTCGCCAAATAAGGTAAGAAATAGTTTTAATGTATTTTGTTCTATTCACAACAATTCCATCACACTCATACAGCACTGATAACTTATGCACTGACAACTGAACCCAATACTCTAGATCATCATACATTAACAGAATTCAAACAAGCATACAACAAATTGCACCGTTTACATTTTCTAAAGTATCTATAAATCTGTACACAAACCTTGCATGTAATCTATCACCACTGACAACTATTGTTGTCGATTGAGTCAGTGACGTTTATTTTGTTGGCAACAGATCATGTGTGACAGTGTGAGTGGCTTGATGTTCATAATATGGTGTGATATGTTTTCTCTGACCGAGCTGTTACACCAAATTAAGCTCATTTTTACATAGATATTATTTACAATCATTGTAGATAGTGGACATATAAGAGAATTATGATACGCGTCTCTGGATATTAAAGGAGATAATGTATATCTGGACTCTAATATTACATTTGTTATATGTAAGTATTGTCTCTTCTTCATACACTTTCTTCTTATGAACATCAAAGACATTTGAAGGACACATTAGAATAAGACAGCTCATCCTACTAACAGGCTTGTAAGGTTTAAAGAAAGGTTTAACAAGGAATACCAACTGCTTAAGTAAATCATGCCGAATGAAGTTGCAGCTATTGTACTGTCCAGTACAGTATCTTGTATTGTGTCAATCCATCAAGCAATCGATCAATCAATCTTTATTTGTATAGCACCAATTAATAACAAGTGTTACATTTTACAAAAGAGCAGGTACAATACCTTACTCTTTGTTATATTATTTACAATGACCCAACATTAATCCATCATGAGCACAGCACTAAGCAATATTTAGCAAAGTTACATTTTTAGCCAACTTGTGTTTTGTTGCTACAGACCTCAAACAGTTTTTATAATTCATGTTTAAGCATGAAATAACTTAAAGAATGTACAACACAAAAAATGGGGCACAAGCATAGCTGCTTAATGTCTGCACTATTCTTGCATATCAGACGTATATCTGTTATTTAAGTTCTCTCATTGATGAAAAGGGCATGAACAGCTTAAAATAAACATCTGTTAATATAACACTATACAAATCACCAGGAACATTAACAGCCTCCAAAATGTCCATTCAGTTCAATCAACACCTCCAAAAAAATTGTTATCACAAAAACTGAACATGAGACTCTTTTAGGATTCAAAGACTTGGGGGTTCTGGTCTAGCCCAGTTAATGGAGTAGGCACCCCATGTACAGTCCTCATCACACTGGTTGCTGGTTTGACTCCTGATCTTGATGTCATCTGTCATCACCCACTCTCTCCACCCACATTTCCTGTCCTAACAAATAAAGGCCAAAAGGCCCAACAATCATCTAAAACAGGATTTAATAACTGTTGTATTAGTATGAATAAGTTTGAACTGCATAATCGAATCAACGCGACTGTTTTTATGAGGAAGGAAAATACTACAAAGGGGTTATATACTGCAATACACTACAATGCAATGCATTTAACATATACATTTCTAATGAAGCAACCTTAAGAAAACTTTCAAATGTTTTATAATAATGTAGTGTTAGATCTGTTACAAGTTAGGTTGCAAACTTAAAGTATGCTTTGACTGCTATGTCATTTTTTAAAAATGAAAAGCCACAGTATGAAGATGGTGAGTGCCACAGTAGTCACCTTTTCTCCTCCCAAAATGTTTGAACCTTCTTGCTAGCATGGTCCCTTTTCATGGAGTGTAAATGTTCTACAAAATGTTTGAGTGTATGGTTGCTTGTTTGTAGATGTGTTTTTAACCTGTCTAGGAATATCAGCCCTGAAAATACATTTCTTGCCAAGCCCTGAAATACCATCTAAATATTCACCACTTTTATGTGGATGTGCTTATTTTACAATATAACCCAAAAATGTCAGCGTCTAATATTTACCTCACTGCTACACATAACTTTAGTGTAAAGTTTCCATAATAGTATATTAAATACAATTATAAACTTTGTAATTAAGCAACACAATCCTATATGTATTTTTCTTAATTCATTCACCTGTATTAGTTTCATAACCTGTAGCAGTAAAACATAGTTTGGTGTGCTTTTGGCAGATCTTACGTAAAAAATCCTGTATCCATTGAGATACAGAGAGAATGTGGATGTTTGTTTTCTGGTTGCCTTCTGTTTTCAGTGAGAGTCTATGAGGCTCTGTGCCTCCCCAGCAGCAGCATGCAGCAGCAGCGGTTGGCCGCCTGTGTGGCGCTGTCCACCCTTGTGGTGCTGAAAGCAGCTCTGTGCTGTCCCCCTCCCTCTAGCTCTCTCTCACACTCTGCCTCTCTACATCTCCCTCTGTCGTCCAGTTTTCCAATTTTATTTCAAACAGATCTTTCATATAATTACTCATTTTTGAAGTTCAATTGTATTATAAATATAAATGAATACAAAAGACGTTAATGAATGTATGTATTTTTAAAATTATTTATGTATTATTTGTAGCAGTCATTTTACACGTTACAGCTCTATTACATGACACACACACACACACACACACACACACACACACACACACACACACATATATATATATATATTTAAATATATATATATATATATATTTATACTATGCCTCTTTTTAGCGGTGGAACATGCATGGTTATGGTGTAATTATTAATGATTAATGTAAGTGCTGACCAAACATGAAGCACGGTAGTAACGTAACAACGGCTAATTTGCTTCTATCTTCTAAAAAATATATTAAAAATAGAAATGAATTGGCGAACTGATGGTTGATAATGAGTGTTTGTATTTGAGAGAGAGAGAGAGAGAGAGAGAGAGAATAAATTGGAGCAAACGCCTTCCTACACCGTCTGCACTCCCCCTCCCTTTTCATTTGCTCTACAGACCTCCATACGGGTATTTTACGTCGTCTGCTGACAAAATTGTTTCTCTTAGGCTCGTTGAGAGCTGTGAAAACGTCCTGACGTACGCAGGCTGCATTTCCTTTCTCTGACCACAGGAAGGCAACGAAGAGCCTTGAAAGCCACAAAGGCATGTGCATGCATGCAGGTTCATAGGCAGGAAGGTAGATGTATTGACACAAAGCATTATAATTATATGATAGATCATAATTTGATCATTATATGATCAATGAGATCATAAAAAACAGCTTCATCATTTCGACAAAGCTTTTGTCAATCATTTATTTGTATTTGTTTTTTTATTTAAACTATTTAAAACATTTATATACAACAGTTTTAGGTTATCAATGGTCTATTTTATGAGTCTAATAACTAACATATTATAAAGTCACAATAGTCTTACTAATTTTTCTGTGCATCATACTTTTACGTCACTGCACTGTAGCCGTTTCCTGATGCCACGATTGGTGGAAATAGGTTTAAGTTGTCAACCAATGAAAGCCAGAGCTGTACAAAGAGATCTACTCCCTCTCGTCGAGTAGCTTCGGCGTCGGAACCCTTACAATATTCTGCACAGGAGGCGGGGATGCATATGCAGACTTAAAGCATGACTGTCACTGTTATGTATATGGATACATCAGTATTGGATCATAGACCTTGCATACTTAACCAGTTAAGAAATTGGAATTGGAGTAAAAAGACATGGGATTTATGGAACGAGGAATAATGTGGAACAAATTGGCTGCATGGCAGGTGTTCTTGTGGTGGCATCTTTTCTTTCTCATGTGGAGTACAATAGACGGACAGACGCGTTACAGCATCCCGGAGGAGCTGAAACAGGGATCTGTGGTTGGAAATCTAGCCAAAGATTTGGGTTTGGTTGTATCTGAACTATATCGACGCAAATTGCGGATTACCTCAGAGGCTGGTAAGCAGTATTTTAGTGTGGACTTGGGGAAGGGAGAACTGGTGGTGATTGATAGAATAGACAGGGAGCAATTGTGTGAACAAAGACCCTCATGTTTGTTGCCTTTAGAACTAGTTATAGATAGCCCTTTGCAGCTGCATAGAGTCGAAATAGAAATACAAGATACAAACGATAATTCTCCTAGTTTTCCTACGAAAGAGAAGGTGGTGAAAATTGCGGAACTAGTTAATCTAGGGGCACGATTTCCTTTAGAAAGTGCACAGGACCCAGATGTCGGTACTAATTCTGTGCGTTCTTACCTCATTAGCAAAAATGACAATTTCAAATTGACTGTTAAAAACCACAAAGATGGTCGAAAAATCCCCGAGCTGGTCCTTGAAAAACCACTTGATCGAGAAAAGCTGCCTGTGCATAATCTTATCCTCACCGCTGTAGATGGTGGAGAGCCAGCGCGCTCAGGGACATCTGAAATTACAGTTATAGTACTGGACAATAATGACAATGCTCCACAGTTTGAAAGACAGTTGTATGAAGCCAATGTCAGCGAAAAGGCAACACCTGGGACCGAAATATTGCATGTTAAAGCCACAGATGCAGACGAAGGACTAAATGGAGAAATTGAGTATTTTTTTGCAGAGCAAACCACGAACCTGATTTTATCATTATTTGACATTTTACCATCTGGAGCTATTGTTGTCAAAGGATCCATAGACCATGAAACGAAATCGTTACATAGATTTGACATAACTGCTAAGGACAAGGGTAATCCTGAGATGGATGGGCACTGTGGCGTCGAAATTAAAGTAGTTGACATTAATGACAATATTCCTGAAATTATTGTGACATCTCTAACAACACCTGTTCCAGAAGACTCTGCAGTCGGGACTGTTATTGCGTTGATAAGTGCAAAAGACCCTGATTCAGGCGACAATGGCAAAGTTAAGTTGAGCTTGTCTTCAAAATCCCCCTTTCAGTTAAATCCATCAGTCTCCAACCATTATTCGTTAGTGACGAAAGGGCCCCTTGACCGTGAAAAACACGACCATTATAGTGTCAAAATAATTGCTATTGATTCTGGTAACCCCCCATTATCAAGTGAAAGGATAATACTTGTGGAATTGTTGGATGTAAATGACAACCCACCAGTTTTCTCCCAACCTTCTTATGTTGTTTATGTAAAAGAAAACTATTCTCCGGGAAGGATTTTGTGCTCGGTGTCAGCAACAGATTCTGATTCTGGTGACAACTCGAAGATATCCTACTCTATACTGGACTCTAAAGTGCAGGACGTTTCTGTGTCCTCTTATGTTTACATTAACTCAGATAACGGCAGCATCTACAGCATGCACTCGTTTGACTATGAGAAACTGAAGGTGTTTCAGATTCAGGTTCAGGCAAAGGACCAGGGCTCTCCGTCTCTCAGCAGCAACACCACTGTCCATGTTTTTATCCTGGACCAGAACGACAATGCCCCCGCTGTTATTTACCCCTCCTCCGCTGCCATGGGCTCCCTCTCTCATCAGAGGATGCCCCGCTCGGCTAAAGCGGGTCACCTGGTTACTAAGGTGACGGCCGTGGACGCAGACTCGGGCCACAACGCGTGGATCTCCTACAAAGTGTCGGAGGCCACAGACGCCTCTCTGTTCACTGTCAATCTGTACACAGGGGAGGTGAGGACTAAACGCGCTGTGTCCGAGCAAGACGACTCCTCTCAGAGGCTGCTTATAGAGATCAAGGACGACGGGGAACCGGTCCAATCCGCCACCGTCACGGTGTCCATCCTGCTGGAGGACGGCCTCCATGAGCCCATCTTAGACCTCCGACAGAAAGCGGTCGAGCCCAGCAAGAAAACTGGAAGAATCACCCTTTATTTGATCCTCTCTCTGGCCTCGATTTCCGTGCTGTCTCTGGTGACTTTTCTCATCTTAGCGGTGAAATGCATCAGGAACAGCAGAAGCAGCGCGAGTTGCTGCACGAGACAGAGTGACTGTGACGATTACAAGAACCCCAACAGAAACCTGCAGATTCAGCTCAACACTGATGGACCTATAAAGTACGTGGAGGTCCTGGGAGGAGACATGTTGTCTCAGAGTCAGTCCTTCAGGTCCTGTATGTCTCCTATGTCAGAGTACAGTGATTTCACTCTGATTAAACCCAGCAGCACCACTGACTTTAAGGAGGTCATCAGTGTCCTGGATGCGTCTTTACCTGACAGCACCTGGACCTTTGAGAGCCAGCAGGTGAGCAAATAAATAATCATTGATCTTAGTATTTTACCTTTTATTTCGTACAGGATCTAATCATAGTTTTATCATAACCAATCAAATCAAATCAAACTACTCTATCTATCTATCTATCTATCTATCTATATATATATATATATATATATATATATATATATATATATCTGTCTTCTAAACAGTCAAAATGATTGTGCTAATGTCTGTGATACTATAGTGTCACTCATTAACATTTAAACCGTCATTTCAAACCAGTTCAGAACCACATATGGTGGACAGCGACACTCTGGTGAATACAGGAAGCTTTAATGCCTATTTTTCTCTCTGTTTAAAAAGCATATCTTATTGTATTTTTTATTTTGATAGTATTACCCTTATATCCTTAACGTCTTAATAGTTTTAAAGTAGTTGACTGTGGTTAAAGTGAAGTTGTGCATCATGAATACATACTGCGACTTTAAGAGTGTCGATCAGTTCTCCTCTCATTGGACGATAGACGTTGATGCTGTACACCAATAGGATTCAGAATTGTACAAAGCAATCTTGTCCCTGCCCCCATGCAGCCTCAGTTCTTTAGCACGTAGAATACAGGGAGGTAGGGAAGGAGACAACAATGAGCTTCTATTTTACAATGTGGCAAATTGTATAATTCAAGCTACAGCCATGAGCAGTAAATATGGAACATATTCTTTTGGAATAACATCTGCAGCGATGGATTTGTGTACTGTTCTATACAAGATGTCGGTTGGAATAAATGCGTTATAGCGGACCAAGGATGACAAAGAGAAAGGGATACCGAGACTGGCGATGGCAGGCGCTATTTTGGCATCATTTCTTTCTCTTGTGGAGTACAATAGACGGACAGACTCGTTACAGCATCCAGGAGGAACTGAAACAGGGCTCTGTGGTAGGAAATCTAGCCAAAGATCTGGATTTGGGACTGTCAGACATTTTTGAGCGTAAGCTGCGTGTCGCCTCTGAGGCTGGTAAGCAGTATTTCAGTGTGGATGCGGGGAAGGGCGAGCTGATAGTAAATGACAGAATAGACAGAGAGGCATTATGTGGACAAAGCGCCAGCTGTGTTCTACCTCTGCAGGTTGTAATTGAAGATCCTTTACAACTGTTTCGCGTTGAAGTAGAAATTCAAGACATAAATGACAATGCGCCTAGATTTCCATCGAATGATATCGCGTTGGAGGTTGCAGAATCCACGGCTTTAGGGGTTCGTTTTCCCTTAGAGAGTGCTATAGACCCAGATTCTGGCAGTAATTCAGTAAAGACTTACACTCTGAGTAGAGATGAATGTTTTAATATTAGACTTAAAGAGGTTGCCGGTGGGAGAAAAGTCCCTGAATTGATTTTAGTAAAAACTTTAGATCGAGAGAAAAAGGCTGTTCATAAGCTTTTGTTGACAGCTCTCGATGGAGGCAACCCAGTAAGATCAGGGACCGCTCAGTTATCTATAACAGTCCTTGACAACAACGACAACGTCCCAGCTTTTGAGAAACCGTTATATAAAGTTTCCATTAGTGAAAACGCTGCAGAAAGAGTCCTGATAGTGCAAACAAAAGCGACAGACATGGACGATGGCCAAAACGGAGAGATAGAATACTCTTTTGGAGCTCACACATCAGAGTCTGTTCTCTCTGTTTTCACTATTGATCAAACAACAGGCACAATATTTCTAAATGGTATACTCGATTTTGAAGAGACCGCAAATTATGAACTAGACGTCAGTGCTAAAGACAAAGGCAGTCCAAGAATGGAGGGACACTGCACTGTGCAAGTGGAAGTTTTAGATGTCAACGATAATGCCCCAGAAATCATACTCACGTCTCATCCAAAACCAGTGCGCGAAGACTCTCCTAATGGGACCGTAGTAGCTTTGATCAGTACCCGAGACCTCGATTCAGGTGTTAACGGTAAGGTAACATTACAGCTCCCAAAGAAATGTCCATTTGTCTTAAAACCGTCTTTTTCTCAAAATTATGCTCTGATTACCAGCGGCGTTTTAGATCGAGAAAATGTCTCTCATTATAATATTGAGATAACAGCCACTGATTCAGGCTCTCCTCCTCTGTCCAATAAGAAAACTATACCTGTCAGCATCACTGATGTGAATGACAACCCTCCTGTATTCACTCAGCCCTCCTATAATGTGTATTTAAAAGAGAATGGAGTACCAGGCTCTATCCTGTACTCAGTATCAGCATCTGACCTGGATTTTGGTGAAAACGCCAAAATCTCTTATTCTATACTGGACTCTAAAGTGCAGGACGTTTCTGTGTCCTCTTATGTTTACATTAACTCAGATAACGGCAGCATCTACAGCATGCACTCGTTTGACTATGAGAAACTGAAGGTGTTTCAGATTCAGGTTCAGGCAAAGGACCAGGGCTCTCCTTCTCTCAGCAGCAACGCCACTGTCCATGTTTTTATCCTGGACCAGAACGACAATGCCCCCGCTGTTATTTACCCCTCCTCCGCTGCCATGGGCTCCCTCTCTCATCAGAGGATGCCTCGCTCGGCTAAAGCGGGTCACCTGGTTACTAAGGTGACAGCCGTGGACGCAGACTCGGGCCACAACGCGTGGATCTCCTACAAAGTGTCGGAGGCCACAGACGCCTCTCTGTTCACTGTCAATCTGTACACAGGGGAGGTGAGGACTAAACGCGCTGTGTCCGAGCAGGACGACTCCTCTCAGAGGCTGCTTATAGAGATCAAGGACGACGGGGAACCGGTCCAATCCGCCACCGTCACGGTGTCCATCCTTCTTGAGGACGGTCTCCATGAGCCCATCTTAGACCTCCGACAGAAAGCGGTCGAGCCCAGCAAGAAAACTGGCAGAATCACCCTTTATTTGATCCTTTCTCTGGCCTCGATTTCCGTGTTGTCTCTGGTGACTTTTCTCATCTTAACGGTGAAATGCATCAGGAACAGCAGAAGCAGCGCGAGTTGCTGCACGAGACAGAGTGACTGTGACGATTACAAGAACCCCAACAGAAACCTGCAGATTCAGCTCAACACTGATGGACCTATAAAGTACGTGGAGGTCCTGGGAGGAGACATGTTGTCTCAGAGTCAGTCCTTCAGGTCCTGTATGTCTCCCATGTCAGAGTACAGTGATTTCACTCTGATTAAACCCAGCAGCACCACTGACTTTAAGGAGGTCATCAGTGTCCTGGATGCGTCTTTACCCGACAGCACCTGGACCTTTGAGAGCCAGCAGGTGAGCTGAGAAATAATCATTTATCTTAGTATTTAAACTTTTATTTCGTACAGGATCTAATCATAGTTTTATCAAAATCAATCAACAGTGGAAAAAAACATTCTAGTTTCTTTCTTTCTCTCTCTCTCTCTCTTTCTCTCTCTCTCTCTACATATATATATATGTCTCTCTTGAACTATTTTCTTTTTTTTCTATTTTAATACATAGTTCTTCTGCGACACAATTTCCATTGTGTGTTTTAGCAGAGCAGAGAAATAATCATTGATCTGCATGATTGAGAAGAAATATGCATAGTCACTCATTATTTAATTCAGGATTTAATCACATTTGTTTATGATACTCAATACTCAATAAACAGTTAAATCTATCTATCTATCTATCTATCTATTTTATGTTTGTATATTTAAAAACAGTTTTTGCTACACAATTTTCATTGCCTGCTTTTAAATGTGAACCATGTGAACAATTCAGCACCACCATAGCGGACAGCGACCGTGAGATTCAGCCCTGGTCATGTGACGTCTGGACGGTCCTGATTTATTTACTCTTTATTATCATCATTATAGATCACTTTTATGTTGTACACTTATTGTTAGTTTTTGATCCAGCAAATTTTTAAAACAAAACTTAACATGATACTCTGGCTGTATACAGGCTGTGATGTTTATTTTATTTTTTGCCATGAACCCGTTTTTTATCACAGCGATTGATATTCATTAGACTTTGTAACATCACCCTGCATGAAGGCTCCCACGCAGAATAGATGCTGCCACTTTAAGAGTGTCGATCGGCTCCCCTCTCATTGGATGGTGGATATAGATGCTGTGCACCAATAGGAATCAGAATTGTACAAAGCAATCTAGTCCCTTCCCCCATGCAGCCTTAGCGCTTTAACACTTAGAATGGAAGAGCTCGAGGAGAGAGACAGCACTGAGCTCGTTTTTTTAAGATGTAGATATACGAATTACAGCTTACAACCATGCTCTTACACTGTGTAAGGCTTTACTTGGATACATTTCCTGATATTCGGGATTATACAATTATTATTTACAAGATCTCGATTGGAATACATATTTAAAAGCGGACCAAGGATGACAAAGACAATAGGATACCGAGACTGGAGATGGCAGGCGCTATTTTGGCATCATTTCTTTCTCTTGTGGACTACAATAGACGGACAGACTCGTTACAGCATCCCGGAGGAGCTGAAACAGGGCTCTGTGGTAGGAAATATTGCCAAAGATCTGGGTCTGGGACTATCAGAGATTTTTGAGCGAAGGCTGCGTGTCGCCTCTGAGGCCGGTAAGCAGTATTTCAGCGTGGATTCGGGGAAGGGCGAGCTGATAGTAAATGACCGACTAGACAGAGAGGCTTTGTGTGGACAAAGCGCCAGCTGTGTTCTACCTCTGCAGGTTTTGATTGAAAATCCTTTACAGTCTCATCGAATTGAAGTGGAAATACGAGACATAAATGACAATTCTCCTAGTTTCCTTTCAAGTGAATTATCTTTAAAATTAGCAGAATCAGCAGCCGTGGGTACCCGTTTCCCATTGGAGAGCGCGCAGGATCCTGATGTTGGAAGCAATTCCTTGAAAACCTACTCTTTAAGCAGAAACGATTATTTTTCTCTCAAACTCAAAGACACGAAAAATGGTAGAGCTGTCCCAGAACTAGTTTTAGAGAAGCCATTAGACCGTGAAAAGAATGCACAGCACCAATTAATGTTGACAGCGTTAGATGGAGGTAACCCGGTCAAATCGGGGACCTGCAAGATTATAATCACTGTACTTGATATTAACGACAATTTCCCAATATTCAGTGAACATGAATACAAGGTTTCTTTGAAGGAAAACAGTACCAAAGAAACCTTTGTGATCAAACTTACAGCTACGGATGCTGATGAGGGTCTTAATGGTGAAGTCAAATATTCCTTTGGGTCTCGCACTCCAGACTTAGTGTCATCAACATTTGAAATAAACGAAAAGACGGGAGAAATTGTTTTGAGAGGAGCATTAGATTATGAGAGTACAAAATCCTACCTGATCGATATTACTGCAAAAGACAACGGCACTCCCGAAATGGAGGGACATTGTCGCGTTCAGGTGGACGTAGAGGACATAAATGATAATGCTCCAGAAATAGTACTAATGTCTAAACCCAGTCCTGTGCGCGAGGACGCACCAAGTGGCACAGTAGTGGCTTTGATCAGTGCTCGAGATCTTGACTCCGGTGATAACGGTAAAGTGAGATTACAGCTTCGTAAAGGTTCTCCTTTTTCTCTTAAACCATCATTTTCTAATAACTACGAGCTGCTTACCAGTGGTCCATTAGAGAGAGAGAGTTTCTCAGAGTATAATATTGAGATAATAGCCACTGACTCAGGTTCTCCTCCTCTGTCCAGTAAGAAAACTATACCTGTCAGCATCACTGATGTGAATGACAACCCTCCTGTATTCACTCAGCCCTCTTATAATGTGTATATAAAAGAGAATGGAGTACCAGGCTCTATCCTGTACTCAGTATCAGCATCTGACCTGGATTTTGGTGAAAACGCCAAAATCTCTTACTCTATACTGGACTCTAAAGTGCAGGACGTTTCTGTGTCCTCTTATGTTTACATTAACTCAGATAACGGCAGCATCTACAGCATGCACTCGTTTGACTATGAGAAACTGAAGGTGTTTCAGATTCAGGTTCAGGCAAAGGACCAGGGCTCTCCGTCTCTCAGCAGCAACGCCACTGTCCATGTTTTTATCCTGGACCAGAACGACAATGCCCCCGCTGTTATTTACCCCTCCTCCGCTGCCATGGGCTCCCTCTCTCATCAGAGGATGCCCCGCTCGGCTAAAGCGGGTCACCTGGTTACTAAGGTGACGGCCGTGGACGCAGACTCGGGCCACAACGCGTGGATCTCCTACAAAGTGTCGGAGGCCACAGACGTCTCTCTGTTCACTGTCAATCTGTACACAGGGGAGGTGAGGACTAAACGCGCTGTGTCCGAGCAGGACGACTCCTCTCAGAGGCTGCTTATAGAGATCAAGGACGACGGGGAACCGGTCCAATCCGCCACCATCACGGTGTCCATCCTCCTGGAGGACGGTCTCCATGAGCCCATCTTAGACCTCCGACAGAAAGCGGTCGAGCCCAGCAAGAAAACTGGCAGAATCACCCTTTATTTGATCCTCTCTCTGGCCTCGATTTCCGTGCTGTCTCTGGTGACTTTTCTCATCTTAGCGGTGAAATGTATCAGGAACAGCAGAAACAGCGCGAGTTGCTGCACGAGACAGAGTGACTGTGACGATTACAAGAACCCCAACAGAAACCTGCAGATTCAGCTCAACACTGATGGACCTATAAAGTACGTGGAGGTCCTGGGAGGAGACATGTTGTCTCAGAGTCAGTCCTTCAGGTCCTGTATGTCTCCTATGTCAGAGTACAGTGATTTCACTCTGATTAAACCCAGCAGCACCACTGACTTTAAGGAGGTCATCAGTGTCCTGGATGCGTCTTTACCCGACAGCACCTGGACCTTTGAGAGCCAGCAGGTGAGCATATAAATAATAGTCGATCTGCCTAATTGGGAAGAAATCTGCATTATCACTTGTTATTTCGTTAAGGATCTAATCATGGTTTTACGGAACTCAATAAACAGTTATATCTATCTATCAATCTATCAATCTATCGATCTATCTATCTATCTATCTATCGTCCTTCTCTAATTGACTATTTTCTGTTTGTATATTTAAAAACATAGTTTTTGCGACACAATTTTCATTGCTTGCTTTTAAATGTGAACCATGTGAACAATTCAGCACCACAATAGCGGACAGCGACCGTGAGATTCAGCTCTGATCATGTGACGTCCTGACGGTCCTGATTTATTTACTCTTTATTATCATCACTATAGATCACTTTCATGTTTTATGCTTATTGTTTCTTTTTTTATTTTCTATATAATTAAATACTCGATTAACATGAGGCTCTGAATGAATAGAGGCTGCCATGTTTATAATATGTTTGCGATTGACCCGTTTTTTATCACAGTGATTGATACTCTTTAGATTTTGTAACGATCACCCTGCATGAAGGCTCCCACGAAGAATAGATGCTGCCACTTTAAGAGTGTCGATCGGTTCCCCTCTCATTGGATGGTGGATATAGATGCTGTGCACCAATAGGAATCAGAATTGTACAAAGCAATCTAGTCCCTGCCCCCATGCAGCCTTAGCGCTGTAACACTTAGAATGGAAGAGCTCGAGGAGAGAGACAGCACTGAGCTCGTTTTTTAAAGATGTAGATATATGAATTACAGCTTACAACCATGCTCTTACACTGTGAAAGGCTTTATTTGGATACATTTCCTGATATTCGGGATTATACAATTATTATTTACAAGATCTCGATTGGAATACATATTTAAAAGCGGACCAAGGATGACAAAGACAATAGGATACCGAGACTGGAGATGGCAGGCGCTATTTTGGCATCATTTCTTTCTCTTGTGGAGTACAATAGACGGACAGACTCGTTACAGCATCCCGGAGGAGCTGAAACAGGGCTCTGTGGTAGGAAATATTGCCAAAGATTTGGGTCTGGGACTATCAGAGATTTTTGAGCGAAGGCTGCGTGTCGCCTCTGAGGCCGGTAAGCAGTATTTCAGCGTGGATTCGGGGAAGGGCGAGCTGATAGTAAATGACCGACTAGACAGAGAGGCTTTGTGTGGACAAAGCGCCAGCTGTGTTCTACCTCTGCAGGTTGTTATTGAAGACCCTTTACAGTCTCATCGAATTGAAGTGGAAATACGAGACATAAATGACAATTCTCCTAGTTTCCTTTCAAGTGAATTATCTTTAAAATTAGCAGAATCCGCAGCCGTGGGTACCCGTTTCCCATTGGAGAGCGCGCAGGATCCTGATGTTGGAAGCAATTCCTTGAAAACCTACTCTTTAAGCAGAAACGATTATTTTTCTCTCAAACTCAAAGACACGAAAAATGGTAGAGCTGTCCCAGAATTAGTTTTAGAGAAGCCATTAGACCGTGAAAAGAATGCACAGCACCAATTAATGTTGACAGCGTTAGATGGAGGAAACCCGGTCAAATCGGGGACCTGCAAGATTATAATCACTGTACTTGATAATAATGACAATTTCCCAATATTCAGTGAACATGAGTACAAGGTTTCTTTGAAGGAAAACAGTACCAAAGGAACCTTTGTGATCAAACTTACAGCTACGGATGCTGATGAGGGTCTTAATGGTGAAGTAAAATATTCCTTTGGGTCTCGCACTCCAGACTTAGTGTCATCAACATTTGAAATAAACGAAAAGACGGGAGAAATTGTTTTAAGAGGAGCTTTAGATTATGAGAGTACAAAATCCTACCTGATCGATATTACTGCAAAAGACAACGGCACTCCCGAAATGGAGGGACATTGTCGCGTTCAGGTGGACGTAGAGGACATAAATGATAATGCTCCAGAAATAGTACTTACATCTAAACCCAGTCCGGTGCGTGAGGATGCACCAAGTGGCACAGTGGTGGCTTTAATCAGTGCTCGAGATCTTGATTCCGGTGATAACGGTAAAGTGAAATTACAGCTTCGTAAAGGTTCTCCTTTTTCTCTTAAACCATCATTTTCTAATAACTACGAGCTGCTTACCAGTGGTCCATTAGAGAGAGAGAGTTTCTCAGAGTACAATATTGAGATAACAGCCACTGACTCAGGCTCTCCTCCTCTGTCCAGTAAGAAAACTATACCTGTCAGCATCACTGATGTGAATGACAACCCTCCTGTATTCACTCAGCCCTCCTATAATGTGTATTTAAAAGAGAATGGAGTACCAGGCTCTATCCTGTACTCAGTATCAGCATCTGACCTGGATTTTGGTGAAAACGCCAAAATCTCTTACTCTATACTGGACTCTAAAGTGCAGGACGTTTCTGTGTCCTCTTATGTTTACATTAACTCAGATAACGGCAGCATCTACAGCATGCACTCGTTTGACTATGAGAAACTGAAGGTGTTTCAGATTCAGGTTCAGGCAAAGGACCAGGGCTCTCCTTCTCTCAGCAGCAACACCACTGTCCATGTTTTTATCCTGGACCAGAACGACAATGCCCCCGCTGTTATTTACCCCTCCTCCGCTGCCATGGGCTCCCTCTCTCATCAGAGGATGCCCCGCTCGGCTAAAGCGGGTCACCTGGTTACTAAGGTGACGGCCGTGGACGCAGACTCGGGCCACAACGCGTGGATCTCCTACAAAGTGTCGGAGGCCACAGACGCCTCTCTGTTCACTGTCAATCTGTACACAGGGGAGGTGAGGACTAAACGCGCTGTGTCCGAGCAGGACGACTCCTCTCAGAGGCTGCTTATAGAGATCAAGGACGACGGGGAACCGGTCCAATCCGCCACCGTCACGGTGTCCATCCTGCTGGAGGACGGCCTCCATGAGCCCATCTTAGACCTCCGACAGAAAGTGTTCGAGCCCAGCAAGAAAACTGGCAGAATCACCCTTTATTTGATCCTCTCTCTGGCCTCGATTTCCGTGCTGTCTCTGGTGACTTTTCTCATCTTAACGGTGAAATGTATCAGGAACAGCAGAAACAGCGCGAGTTGCTGCACGAGACAGAGTGACTGTGACGATTACAAGAACCCCAACAGAAACCTGCAGATTCAGCTCAACACTGATGGACCTATAAAGTACGTGGAGGTCCTGGGAGGAGACATGTTGTCTCAGAGTCAGTCCTTCAGGTCCTGTATGTCTCCTATGTCAGAGTACAGTGATTTCACTCTGATTAAACCCAGCAGCACCACTGACTTTAAGGAGGTCATCAGTGTCCTGGATGCGTCTTTACCCGACAGCACCTGGACCTTTGAGAGCCAGCAGGTGAGCAGAGTGACGAACAAACTATAACATACCCCCTTTTCTTTCTTCAGCTGCAGTTACTGCAGATAATGCAACACCTTTTTAGCACACATCCAAATCACAATAACAACTTTGTTCAACTATTCCAACTTCAAATATATCCACCTTATTGAAACAAACTCCTAAAAGAAGAACCCAAAGAAAACAGTTTTTCTATCTTGGGAGCTTTTACTGTTTTTTACTTGAAGCTTTTTATCTGTGCGTTTCAGCACCACAGTAATGGACAGCAACACTGTCCGATTAAGCAGAAAGATTTCGCGATAGGTTCCTTTTGATCGTCTTTACTCAACGTCTAACAATGGCAATGCATCGTTCATTAATGACTCACTTAATTCGTATTTTGTCTTTACACTTATTACACATAATGACTTACAAAGAGTAAGGTCTAGACCTGCTCTTTTTGTGAAGTGTCTTGACATAACATTTGTTTTGAATTGGCACGATATAAATATTGATTGATTGATTGATTGATTGATTGATTGATTGATTGATTGATTGATTGATTGATTGATTGATTGATTGATTGATTTAATGGATGTTAAAGCAGACATTAACGCATCACAAGTCTTAGCCATTGAAAAAGCTGATCTTTGTTCAATTAAATTTACACGATAACCTGTGGCTTGACCTTCGAGATCAAGCAGATGAGCAGAGAGTAAACCTTTTTTTTAATTGCCACTACCCTGTTGGGCTTTAGGATGCGCACACACTTATTAAGCGCACAATCCGGTCTATATGTTCGAAATATTTTAAAGAAACGTCTTTTTCTTTTTTCTTTCTCTTAGTCATTTTAATTCTACACACGTAACCCAACTTGATAGATGCACAATGACATAGCGTCTTGTGTTCTTCGGAAAAATCTAGCTAATATTCATTTTGACACAGCAAAATGTCAATACATACAAGGGAACGAGTGAGGAATAAATCAAGATCATACTGACAATAATTAAATCGATGTTTAGCGGTTTCTAATCATTGTAGGAAAGTTATATCAGCATCACAAATTTGTCATGCTGCTAGGGACATTTCATGTTTTCGGAGTTGCCTCCTGACATTAGTAGCTGAAGGTGTCTTATCAGAGCATGTGTTTTGTGAAAAGGTGATTGTCTGATTTCAACAACCAGAAAAATGAGTAAACACGATAAACATTTGATAAAATGTTAGCAATAAACTATTGTATACTCTCACCTATTTCACCAAAATCTAAACTGTGCTAAAAATCGGGTGTTTCAATTAGTTAAGTTCTTCTTTGATTGTGGATTTTGTTATCAAAATTCCTGAAAAATGAAGACAAATTTAACTACAGAAATAGCTATATGATTTGCATTTGCAGTATTTGTTTAAGGAATTTCTTCATTTTGTGTTAAACGCCTCCAATTGTATGTAATTTGCTTCTGAAATAAGCGACCCCATTGTGCAGTTTTATAGCATTTTGAATTTGCTCTGCTGGGACTGCAGAAGTAGGAGACTTTGATGTTTCGAGCTTATTGGATGAAGGTTAGATACTGTGCACCAATAGCATTCGGAGTTGTACAAAGAGATCTACTCCCTCCCCCACCCATCCTTCCCACTGTAGCCAGTACGTTGCTTCGAGCCCGAGATGAGAGGATGATGCTTTTGAACACTCGGATGGAATAAAATACATTTCACTTGCATCTCATGATGTCAAGAAATCGGAGTTTTTGGAATACGACCAATTTACCTTTGTTGGATATTTACACTGAGTATTGTTACTATGAACAGTATTTTGATGGTGAATAAGATCATATTGTAACGGACCGGGGATGACAAAGAGAATTGGATACCGAGACTGGCGATGGCAGGCGCTCTGGTGGCATCTTTTCTTTCTCTTGTGGAGTACAATAGACGGACAGACTCGTTACAGCATCCCGGAGGAGCTGGAAAGGGGCTCTTTGGTTGGAAATTTAGCCAAAGATCTGGGTTTGGGACTGTCTGACATTTTTGAGCGTAAGCTGCGTGTCGCCTCTGAGGCTGGTAAGCAGTATTTCAGTGTGGATGCGGGGAAGGGCGAGCTGGTGGTGAATGACAGAATAGACAGAGAGGCATTATGTGGACAAAGCGCCAGCTGTGTTCTACCTCTGCAGGTTGTAATAGAAAGCCCACTTCAGTTACATCGAATTGAAGTGGAAGTAAGGGACGTGAATGACAATTCTCCGAGTTTTCTCAAAAGTGAACATATAATAGAAATAGCTGAGTCCACCGTTTTAGGTGTGCGTTTTCCCTTAGAGAGTGCACAGGATCCCGATGTTGGGAGCAACGGTTTAAAGACCTACACACTAAGCAAAGATGAATGCTTCACTTTAAAAGTTAAAGAAATTGAAAATGGAAGAAAAATACCGGAATTGGTTTTAAATAAGTCCTTGGATCGCGAGAAAAAAGCTACTCACAATTTATTTCTTACTGCTATGGATGGAGGCAATCCAGTTAAGTCAGGGACTTCAAAAATAATCGTAAATGTTCTTGATAATAATGATAATGTGCCATTATTTGAAAACACATTGTATAAAGTTTCTCTTCAAGAGAACAGTGCAAACGGCTCCTTTGTACTTACAACAAAAGCCAATGACATAGATGAAGGTCCAAATGGAGAAATTGAATACTCGCTTGGCATTCACACACCGTCATCAGTGATATCATTATTTCACATAGATCCTTTTACGGGAGAAATATTTCTGAAAAACCAACTGGACCATGAAAGTCAAAGTTCATATCGAATAGATATAAGTGCAAAAGATAAAGGCTTCCCAAAAATGGAGGGCCACTGCAGTGTGCAGGTGGATGTCTTAGACGTAAATGATAACGCCCCAGAAATTATTCTGACCTCAAAGCCCTCTTCTGTGCCCGAGGACTCTCGAAGTGGGACAGTAGTGGCTTTGATCAGTGCTCGAGATCTTGACTCTGGTGATAACGGTAAAGTGACGTTACAGCTTCCTAAAGGCTCCCCCTTTACTCTTAAACCATCATTTTCTAATAATTACGAGCTGCTTACCAGTGGTCCATTAGACAGAGAGAATTTCGCAGAGTATAATATTGAGATAACAGCCACTGATGCAGGCTCTCCTCCTCTGTCCAATAAGAAAACTATACCTGTCATCATCACTGATGTGAATGACAACCCTCCTGTATTCACTCAGCCCTCCTATAATGTGTATTTAAAAGAGAATGGAGTACCAGGCTCTATCCTGTACTCAGTATCAGCATCTGACCTGGATTCTGGTGAAAACGCCAAAATCTCTTATTCTATACTGGACTCTAAAGTGCAGGACGTTTCTGTGTCCTCTTATGTTTACATTAACTCAGATAACGGCAGCATCTACAGCATGCACTCGTTTGACTATGAGAAACTGAAGGTGTTTCAGATTCAGGTTCAGGCAAAGGACCAGGGCTCTCCTTCTCTCAGCAGCAACGCCACTGTCCATGTTTTTATCCTGGACCAGAACGACAATGCCCCCGCTGTTATTTACCCCTCCTCCGCTGCCATGGGCTCCCTCTCTCATCAGAGGATGCCCCGCTCGGCTAAAGCGGGTCACCTGGTTACTAAGGTGACGGCCGTGGACGCAGACTCGGGCCACAACGCGTGGATCTCCTACAAAGTGTCGGAGGCCACAGACGCCTCTCTGTTCACTGTCAATCTGTACACAGGGGAGGTGAGGACTAAACGCGCTGTGTCCGAGCAGGACGACTCCTCTCAGAGGCTGCTTATAGAGATCAAGGACGACGGGGAACCGGTCCAATCCGCCACCGTCACGGTGTCCATCCTTCTTGAGGACGGTCTCCATGAGCCCATCTTAGACCTCCGACAGAAAGCGTTCGAGCCCAGCAAGAAAACTGGCAGAATCACCCTTTATTTGATCCTCTCTCTTGCCTCGATTTCCGTGCTGTCTCTGGTGACTTTTCTCATCTTAGCGGTGAAATGTATCAGGAACAGCAGAAGCAGCGCGAGTTGTTGCACGAGACAGAGTGACTGTGACGATTACAAGAACCCCAACAGAAACCTGCAGATTCAGCTCAACACTGATGGACCTATAAAGTACGTGGAGGTCCTGGGAGGAGACATGTTGTCTCAGAGTCAGTCCTTCAGGTCCTGTATGTCTCCCATGTCAGAGTACAGTGATTTCACTCTGATTAAACCCAGCAGCACCACTGACTTTAAGGAGGTCATCAGTGTCCTGGATGCGTCTTTACCTGACAGCACCTGGACCTTTGAGAGCCAGCAGGTGAGCACAGAAATAATCATGTGTTTTAGTATTTTGCCTTTTATTTCGAACAGGATCTAATCATAGTTGTATCAAAATCAATCAACAGTGAAAAAAAACATTCTATTTTCTTTCTTTCTTTCTCTCTCTCTCTCGCTCTCTCTCTATATATATATACATATATATCAATCGGCTATCTCTCTCACTATTTTCTGTTTGTCTATTTCAATACATAGTTCCTCTGCGACACAATTTTCATTGTCTGTTTTATAAATCAGATTTCAAAGTTCGGAAAATAAATTTGACGTGCGTAGTCTTCACAGATAAGTTAAAAATCGCCGTTTTTAGAGACTTAGGCATTGAATGCGAACATGTGAACTATTCAGCACCACCATAGCGGACAGCGACTGTGAGATTAAATCATGATCATGTGCCGTCTGAAAGCTGAACGGTGCTGATTTATTTACTCTTTATTATCAGTATTATATATTTTTTTTATGTTTCATGCTTATTGTTTGTTTTTTTATTTTCTATATTATTAAAACCTTAATTAACATGATACTCTGGCTGTATGCAGGCTGTGATGTTTATTTTATTTTTGCCATGAACCCGTATTTTATCACAGTGATTGATATTCAGTAGACTTTGTAACGATCACCCTGCATGAAGGCTCCCACGCAGAATAGATGCTGCCACTTTAAGAGTGTCGATCGGTTCCCCTCTCATTGGATGGTGGATATAGATGCTGTGCACCAATAGGAATCAGAATTGTACAAAGCAATCTAGTCCCTGCCCCCATGCAGCTTTAGCGCTTTAACACTTAGAATGGAAGAGCTCGAGGAGAGAGACAGCACTGAGCTCGTTTTTTAAAGATGTATATATATTAAATACCAGCTTACAACCATGCTCTTACACTGTGGCAGGTTTTCTTTAAGGATATTTCCTGATATCGGGATTATACAATTATTATTTACAAGATCTCGATTGGAATAAGTTTTTAAAAGCGGACCAAGGATGACAAAGACAATAGGATACCGAGACTGGAGATGGCAGGCGCTATTTTGGCATCATTTCTTCCTCTTGTGGACTACAATAGACGGACAGACTCGTTACAGCATCCCGGAGGAGCTGAAACAGGGCTCTGTGGTAGGAAATATTGCCAAAGATTTGGGTTTGGGACTATCAGAGATTTTTGAGCGAAGGCTACGTGTCGCCTCTGAGGCCGGTAAGCAGTATTTCAGCGTGGATGCGGGGAAGGGCGAGCTGATAGTAAATGACCGACTAGACAGAGAGGCTTTGTGTGGACAAAGCGCCAGCTGTGTTCTACCTCTGCAGGTTGTAATTGAAGACCCTTTACAGTCTCATCGAATTGAAGTGGAAATACGAGACATAAATGACAATTCTCCTAGTTTTTTAACCCAGGAGATACATCTTAAAATACCAGAATCAGTGACTCTTGGCAAACGCTTTTCTTTGGAGAGCGCGCAGGATCCTGATGTTGGAAGCAATTCCTTGAAAACCTACTCTTTAAGCAGAAACGATTATTTTTCTCTCAAACTCAAAGACACGAAAAATGGTAGAACTGTCCCAGAATTAGTTTTAGAGAAGCCATTAGACCGTGAAAAGAATGCACAGCACCAATTAATGTTGACAGCGTTAGATGGAGGGAACCCGGTCAAATCGGGGACCTGCAAGATTATAATCACTGTACTTGATATTAACGACAATTTTCCCTTATTTAATGAAAATGAGTACAAGGTTTCTTTGAAAGAAAACAGTACCAAAGGAACCTTTGTGATCAAACTTACAGCTACGGATGCTGATGATGGTCTTAATGGTGAAGTCAAATATTCCTTTGGGTCTCGCACTCCAGACTTAGTGTCATCAACATTTGAAATAAACGAAAAGACGGGAGAAATTGTTTTAAGAGGAGCATTAGATTATGAGAGAACAAAATCCTACCTGATCGATATTACTGCAAAAGACAACGGCACTCCCGAAATGGAGGGTGACTGCCGTATTCATTTGGACGTAGAGGACATAAATGATAATGCTCCAGAAATTGTGCTCACGTCTAAACCCAGTCATGTGCGCGAGGACGCACCAAGTGGCACAGTAGTGGCTTTGATCAGTGCTCGAGATCTTGACTCCGGTGATAACGGTAAAGTGAGATTACAGCTTCGTAAAGGTTCTCCTTTTTCTCTTAAACCATCATTTTCTAATAACTACGAGCTGCTTACCAGTGGTCCATTAGACAGAGAGAATTTCCCAGAGTATAATATTGAGATAACAGCCACTGATGCAGGCTCTCCTCCTCTGTCCAGTAAGAAAACTATACCTGTCAGCATCACTGATGTGAATGACAACCCTCCTGTATTCACTCAGCCCTCCTATAATGTGTATTTAAAAGAGAATGGAGTACCAGGCTCTATCCTGTACTCAGTATCAGCATCTGACCTGGATTTTGGTGAAAACGCCAAAATCTCTTACTCTATACTGGACTCTAAAGTGCAGGACGTTTCTGTGTCCTCTTATGTTTACATTAACTCAGATAACGGCAGCATCTACAGCATGCACTCGTTTGACTATGAGAAACTGAAGGTGTTTCAGATTCAGGTTCAGGCAAAGGACCAGGGCTCTCCGTCTCTCAGCAGCAACACCACTGTCCATGTTTTTATCCTGGACCAGAACGACAATGCTCCCGCTGTTATTTACCCCTCCTCCGCTGCCATGGGCTCCCTCTCTCATCAGAGGATGCCCCGCTCGGCTAAAGCGGGTCACCTGGTTACTAAGGTGACGGCCGTGGACGCAGACTCGGGCCACAACGCGTGGATCTCCTACAAAGTGTCGGAGGCCACAGACGTCTCTCTGTTCACTGTCAATCTGTACACAGGGGAGGTGAGGACTAAACGCGCTGTGTCCGAGCAGGACGACTCCTCTCAGAGGCTGCTTATAGAGATCAAGGACGACGGGGAACCGGTCCAATCCGCCACCGTCACGGTGTCCATCCTGCTGGAGGACGGTCTCCATGAGCCCATCTTAGACCTCCGACAGAAAGCGGTTGAGCCCAGCAAGAAAACTGGCAGAATCACCCTTTATTTGATCCTTTCTCTGGCCTCGATTTCCGTGCTGTCTCTGGTGACTTTTCTCATCTTAGCGGTGAAATGCATCAGGAACAGTAGAAGCAGCGCGAGTTGCTGCACGAGACAGAGCGACTGTGACGATTACAAGAACCCCAACAGAAACCTGCAGATTCAGCTCAACACTGATGGACCTATAAAGTACGTGGAGGTCCTGGGAGGAGACATGTTGTCTCAGAGTCAGTCCTTCAGGTCCTGTATGTCTCCCATGTCAGAGTACAGTGATTTCACTCTGATTAAACCCAGCAGCACCACTGACTTTAAGGAGGTCATCAGTGTCCTGGATGCGTCTTTACCTGACAGCACCTGGACCTTTGAGAGCCAGCAGGTGAGCATATAAATAATAGTCGATCTGCCTAATTGGGAAGAAATCTGCATTGTCACTTGTTATTTCGTTAAGGATCTAATCATGGTTTTATGGAACTCAATAAACAGTTATATTTATCTATCTATCTATCTATCTATCTATCTATCTATCTATCTATCTATCGTCCTTCTCTATTGGACTATTTTCTGTTTGTATATTTAAAAACATAGTTTTTGCGACACAATTTTCATTGCCTGCCTTTAAATGTGAACCATGTGAACAATTCAGCACCACCATAGCGGACAGCGATTGTGAGATTCAGCCCTGGTCATGTGACGTCTGAACGGTGCTGATTTATTTACAATTTATTATCATCACTATAGATTACCTTCATGTTTTATGCTTATTGTTAGTTTTTCATTTTCTATATAATTAAATACTCGATTAACATGAGGCTCTGAATGAATAGAGGCTGCCATGTTTGCAATATGTTTGCGATTGACCCGTTTTTTATCACAGTGATTGATATTCATTAGATTTTGTAACAATCACCCTGCATGAAGGCTCCCACGCAGAATAGATGCTGCCACTTTAAGAGTGTCGATCGGTTCCCCTCTCATTGGATGGTGGATATAGATGCTGTGCACCAATAGGAATCAGAATTGTACAAAGCAATCTAGTCCCTGCCCCCATGCAGCCTTAGCGCTGTAACACTTAGAATGGAAGAGCTCGAGGAGAGAGACAGCACTGAGCTCGTTTTTTAAGCTTTAGATATATGAATTACAGCTTACAACCATGTTCTTAAACTGTGGATTTTTTCTATCGGTTCATATCCTACTAACAGGAATTACAACATTATTACTAACAAGATCTCGATTGGAATAAGTGAGTTCTAACAAAAAAAGATGACAAAGACAATAGGATACCGAGACTGGAGATGGCAGGCGCTATTTTGGCATCATTTCTTTCTCTTGTGGAGTACAATAGACGGACAGACTCGTTACAGCATCCCGGAGGAGCTGAAACAGGGATCTCTGGTTGGACACATCGCTAAAGATCTAGGGTTTGGAGTACCAGACATTTTTGAGCGTAAGATGCGTGTTGCCTCTGTGGCTGGTAAGCAGTATTTCAGCGTGGATTCGGGGAAGGGCGAGCTGATAGTAAATGACCGACTAGACAGAGAGGCTTTGTGTGGACAAAGCGCCAGCTGTGTTCTACCTCTGCAGATTGTTATTGAAAATCCTTTACAGTCTCATCGAATTGAAGTGGAAATACGAGACATAAATGACAATTCTCCTAGTTTCCTTTCAAGTGAATTATCTTTAAAAATAGCAGAATCAGCAGCCGTGGGTACCCGTTTCCCATTGGAGAGCGCGCAGGATCCTGATGTTGGAAGCAATTCCTTGAAAACCTACTCTTTAAGCAGAAACGATTATTTTTCTCTCAAACTCAAAGACACGAAAAATGGTAGAGCTGTCCCAGAATTAGTTTTAGAGAAGCCATTAGACCGTGAAAAGAATGCACAGCACCAATTAATGTTGACAGCGTTAGATGGAGGAAACCCGGTCAAATCGGGGACCTGCAAGATTACAATCACTGTACTTGATAATAATGACAATTTTCCAGTGTTTAATGAAAATGAATACAAGGTTTCTTTGAAGGAAAACAGTACCAAAGGAACCTTTGTGATCAAACTTACAGCTACAGATGCTGATGAGGGGCTTAATGGTGAAGTCAAATATTCATTTGGGTCTCGCACTCCAGACTTAGTGTCATCAACATTTGAAATAAACGAAAAGACGGGAGAGATTGTTTTAAGAGGAGCATTAGATTATGAGAGTACAAAATCCTACCTGATCGATATTACTGCAAAAGACAACGGCACTCCGGAAATGGAGGGACATTGTCGCGTTCAGGTGGACGTAGAGGACATAAATGATAATGCCCCAGAAATAGTACTTACATCAAAACCCAGTCCTGTGCGCGAGGACGCACCCAGTGGCACAGTGGTGGCTTTAATTAGTGCAATAGACTTGGACTCCGCGGGTAACGGTAAGGTCGTGTTACAGCTTCCTAGAGGTGCCCCTTTCAATCTTAAACCATCATTTTCTAATGATTATGAGCTGCTTACCAGTGGTCCTTTAGACAGGGAGAGTTTCTCAGAGTATAATATTGAGATAACAGCCACTGACTCAGGCTCTCCTCCTCTGTCCAGTAAGAAAACTATACCTGTCATCGTCACTGATGTGAATGACAACCCTCCTGTATTCACTCAGCCCTCCTATAATGTGTATTTAAAAGAGAATGGAGTACCAGGCTCTATCCTGTACTCAGTATCAGCATCTGACCTGGATTCTGGTGATAACGCCAAAATCTCTTATTCTATACTGGACTCTAAAGTGCAGGACGTTTCTGTGTCCTCTTATGTTTACATTAACTCAGATAACGGCAGCATCTACAGCATGCACTCGTTTGACTATGAGAAACTGAAGGTGTTTCAGATTCAGGTTCAGGCAAAGGACCAGGGCTCTCCTTCTCTCAGCAGCAACGCCACTGTCCATGTTTTTATCCTGGACCAGAACGACAATGCTCCCGCTGTTATTTACCCCTCCTCCGCTCACATGGGCTCCCTCTCTCATCAGAGGATGCCCCGCTCGGCTAAAGCGGGTCACCTGGTTACTAAGGTGACGGCCGTGGACGCAGACTCGGGCCACAACGCGTGGATCTCCTACAAAGTGTCGGAGGCCACAGACGTCTCTCTGTTCACTGTCAATCTGTACACAGGGGAGGTGAGGACTAAACGCGCTGTGTCCGAGCAGGACGACTCCTCTCAGAGGCTGCTTATAGAGATCAAGGACGACGGGGAACCGGTCCAATCCGCCACCGTCACGGTGTCCATCCTCCTGGAGGACGGCCTCCATGAGCCCATCTTAGACCTCCGACAGAAAGCGGTCGAGCCCAGCAAGAAAACTGGCAGAATTACCCTTTATTTGATCCTTTCTCTGGCCTCGATTTCCGTGCTGTCTCTGGTGACTTTTCTCATCTTAACGGTGAAATGTATCAGGAACAGCAGAAGCAGCGCGAGTTGCTGCACGAGACAGAGTGACTGTGACGATTACAAGAACCCCAACAGAAACCTGCAGATTCAGCTCAACACTGATGGACCTATAAAGTACGTGGAGGTCCTGGGAGGAGACATGTTGTCTCAGAGTCAGTCCTTCAGGTCCTGTATGTCTCCTATGTCAGAGTACAGTGATTTCACTCTGATTAAACCCAGCAGCACCACTGACTTTAAGGAGGTCATCAGTGTCCTGGATGCGTCTTTACCCGACAGCACCTGGACCTTTGAGAGCCAGCAGGTGAGCAGAGCCTCGGAAAAAAGAATAGACCGTTTATACCGTTTTGTATGTGCTATTGTTAACCCAAAGGTATTTGTTTGTACACAAAAAAATCCCAACAAGGTTGTTCAACAAACACTCAATATATAATATATGCGTTATAAAATGATACATTTTAAATCAGAATCTTTTTTAAAATACATTAAAAGTGCTAAACTGTTAACGTAAACCTTATTGTTGCACCTGGAGAGAGGTTTTTCTATCATTTAGAATAGCTTTTCGAGATGAACGTTTCAGCACCTCAGGGATGGACAGCGACTTTGACACACAAGGCATCAACAGTGCTCAATAATGGTTTGATGGTTCCATTACTCATGGAGTAAAATTGAAAAAGCATAATGATGTTCATTAAAGACGCTGCATTAATGCATTGTTTTGATGTTTTAGATGTATTTGGCTAATTTAATAATATCAACCTAATACATTTTAATAATTAATAACATTTTTGAACTAAAACATATTTTGCCAGTATAGTGAAATTGAATGTTGGCAGTTATTGTATCCGTTGATTATATACCTTTTACAAAAATAAATTAATCTAATAAATATTTAAATCTATCTCTGATGGAAATTTAAACCATCATGTCCTAAACATGTTTAAATTTCTCTCCAATGCTTGGACACAATTGCTTGTACCTCTTTAACAAGGATTCTCAGTCTTCCTCCCATTGGATATGAGAGGTGGATGCTGTGCACCAATAGCATTTAGAAATGTACAAAGAGATCTACTCCCTCCCCCATGCAGCTTTAGCACCAAACCACAATGCTCAGAGCTGAAGGAGAGTATGATCCATATTCTCTCAGTATTTTGCTATCTTGGGTTCATTATGGACGATAGACAGGCATGGCTTTTACGAAATATATCACGATTTGGGAATATGGATTGTGACATTATTTTTTCTGTTGCTGTGGATTGGATGTGATGTATTTTACTGAATCAGGGATAACAAAGACAATGGGATACCGAGACTGGAGATGGCAGGCGCTTTGGTGGCATCATTTCTTTCTCTTGTGGACTACAATATACGGACAAACTCGTTACAGTATACCAGAGGAACTGAAACAGGGCTCTGTGGTAGGAAATCTTGCAAAAGATCTAGATTTGAGACTATCCGACATTTTTGAGCGTAAACTGCGTGTCGACTCTGAGGCTGGTAAGCAGTATTTCAGTGTGGATGCGGGGAAGGGCGAGCTGGTGGTGAATGACAGAATAGACAGAGAGGCTTTGTGTGGACAAAGCGCCAGCTGTGTTCTACCTCTGCAGGTTGTTCTCGAAACCCCTTTAAATTTGCACCGAATAGAAGTAGAAATAAAAGATATAAATGACAATGCCCCTTGTTTCAATACAAAAGAACTTACCTTAAAAATTTCTGAATCGGCAGCTGTTGGAACTCGTTTTCCCCTGGAGAGTGCAGAAGATGCTGACGTTGGCAGTAATTCTGTTAAATCCTACATGTTAATTAAAAATGAATGTTTTACGTTGAAAATGAAGGAGGTTGAGGACGGCAAAACAGTCCCAGAGTTAGTGTTAGAGAAGCCTCTCGACCGAGAAAAAAAAGCGGTTCATCAGCTTTTTTTGACTGCATTAGACGGAGGAAATCCAGCCATGTCTGGTACGTCACAAATAACAATCATTGTTCTTGACGTAAATGACAATTTTCCAGTTTTCGAAAAAAGTATATACAAAGTTTCGCTAGAGGAGAATACTCCAAAAGATACATCTATTATCAGAATTACCGCCACTGATGCAGACGAGGGTCCAAACAAAGATATTGAGTTCTCTTTTGGATCACGGACACCAGATTCTATTTTATCAGTTTTTGAAATTAATTTATTAACTGGTGAATTACATTTAAAAGGAGAGTTGGATTATGAAAGAGATACTTCCTACAAAATTGAAATAACCGCGAAAGACAATGGCATTCCTGAAATGGAGGGTCACTGTCGTTTACAAATAGATATAATAGATGTTAATGATAACACTCCGGAAATACTGCTCACATCAAAACCCAGCCCTGTAAGTGAAGACGCGCCTAGTGGTACAGTGGTGGCTTTTCTCAAAGCACGGGACGCTGACTCTGGTAATAACAGTAAGGTAACACTGCAATTACCCAAAGGTTCTCCTTTCGCTCTTAAGCCCTCCTTTTCTAATAATTATGCTCTCGTTACGACTGGTCCTTTAGACAGGGAGAATTTCCCAGAGTATAATATTGAGATAACAGCCACTGATTCAGGCTCTCCTCCTCTGTCCAGTAAGAAAACTATACCTGTCAGCATCACTGATGTGAATGACAACCCTCCTGTATTCACTCAGCCCTCCTATAATGTGTATTTAAAAGAGAATGGAGTACCAGGCTCTATCCTGTACTCAGTATCAGCATCTGACCTGGATTTTGGTGAAAACGCCAAAATCTCTTATTCTATACTGGACTCTAAAGTGCAGGACGTTTCTGTGTCCTCTTATGTTTACATTAACTCAGATAACGGCAGCATCTACAGCATGCACTCGTTTGACTATGAGAAACTGAAGGTGTTTCAGATTCAGGTTCAGGCAAAGGACCAGGGCTCTCCGTCTCTCAGCAGCAACACCACTGTCCATGTTTTTATCCTGGACCAGAACGACAATGCCCCCGCTGTTATTTACCCCTCCTCCGCTGCCATGGGCTCCCTCTCTCATCAGAGGATGCCCCGCTCGGCTAAAGCGGGTCACCTGGTTACTAAGGTGACGGCCGTGGACGCAGACTCGGGCCACAACGCGTGGATCTCCTACAAAGTGTCGGAGGCCACAGACGCCTCTCTGTTCACTGTCAATCTGTACACAGGGGAGGTGAGGACTAAACGCGCTGTGTCCGAGCAGGACGACTCCTCTCAGAGGCTGCTTATAGAGATCAAGGACGACGGGGAACCGGTCCAATCCGCCACCGTCACGGTGTCCATCCTTCTTGAGGACGGTCTCCATGAGCCCATCTTAGACCTCCGACAGAAAGCGGTCGAGCCTAGCAAGAAAACTGGCAGAATCACCCTTTATTTGATCCTCTCTCTGGCCTCGATTTCCGTGCTGTCTCTGGTGACTTTTCTCATCTTAGCGGTGAAATGTATCAGGAACAGCAGAAACAGCGCGAGTTGCTGCACGAGACAGAGTGACTGTGACGATTACAAGAACCCCAACAGAAACCTGCAGATTCAGCTCAACACTGATGGACCTATAAAGTACGTGGAGGTCCTGGGAGGAGACATGTTGTCTCAGAGTCAATCCTTCAGGTCCTGTATGTCTCCTATGTCAGAGTACAGTGATTTCACTCTGATTAAACCCAGCAGCACCACTGACTTTAAGGAGGTCATCAGTGTCCTGGATGCGTCTTTACCCGACAGCACCTGGACCTTTGAGAGCCAGCAGGTGAGCAGAGAGACAAAAACGATGTTTACATACATGGTTTAGTATGAGCTATTGACCCAATGCTTACACGTAAAGAAATCATAACAACAATGTTGTTCATCCGCTACTGAAAATATCGTTGCATTATTAGTGGACATATTTGAAATAAGGGTAAATAGTATCCAAATTAAACTGCTTAACTGTCTTGATAGCTTTAACGACATATTTGACATGCAGAGTTTGTTGAATGTTCAACAGCTTTTCGAACTGAACGTTTCAGCACCACAGGGTTGGACAGCGACTTTGACACATGAGGCGTCAAGAGTGCTCAATAATGGGTTGATGGTGATGGACTTTAGTCGTGGAATAATATTGATACAAAAAAAAACGTTATTTAAAAACTCTGCTTTAATATATTTTCAAATGTTATCGGAATTCATTGTACTCACATATTTAGGCTAAATTAAGAAATTGCAATCGTAAGAACAATTATTTGTCAAAAAATTATATTTTAGCAGGAATTGAATGTTAATAGTTCTATGTTTTGGTTACAGACTTTTATTTTTTAAGGAATTGATAATATCTTCATCTATGTCTCGTGGAAATAAATACCAGCATCTCCTGGAAATGTTTCCATTTCTCTTTAATGCCAGAGCACAATGGGTTGTGTCTCTTTAACAAGGATGCTCAGTCTTCCTCCCATTGGATATGAGAGGTGGATGCTGTGCACCAATAGCATATAGGACTGTACAAAGAGATCTACTCCCTCCCCCATGCAGCTTCAGCACCAAACCACAATGCTCAGAATGGGAGGAGAGTATGATCCATATTCTCTCAGTTTTTCGCTATCTTAGTTTCATTATGGACGATAGACAGACATGATTTTTACGGAATATATCATGTTTTGGGAATATGGATTTTGACATCATGTTGTTTGCTCTTGTGGATTGGATGTGATGTATTTTACTGAATCAGGAATGACAAAGACAATGGGATACCGAGACTGGAGATGGCAGGCGCTTTGGTGGCATCATTTCTTTCTCTTGTGGACTACAATATACGGACAGACTCGTTACAGTATACCAGAGGAACTGAAACAGGGCTCTGTGGTAGGAAATCTTGCAAAAGATCTAGATTTGGGACTATCAGAGATTTTTGACCGTAGGCTGCGTGTCGCCTCTGAGGCTGGTAAGCAGTATTTCAGTGTGGATGCGGGGAAGGGCGAGCTGGTGGTAAATGACAGAATAGACAGAGAGGCTTTGTGTGGACAAAGCGCCAGCTGTGTTCTACCTCTGCAGGTTGTAATAGAGGACCCACTGCAGTTACACCGAATAGAGGTGGAAATAAAAGATATTAACGACAATTCTCCGCGTTTCATTTCAAATGAGCTGTCTTTGAAAATAGCCGAATTAGCTTTAGTGGGCACCCGTTTTCTTTTGGAGAGCGCAACGGACCCTGATGTTGGAAGCAATTCTCTCAAAACGTACACTCTCAGTAAAAATGAGTGTTGTTCCCTTAAAATTAAAGAAATTGAAGGAGGCAAGACGGTGCCTGAACTTGTTTTAGAGAAGCCCCTCGATCGAGAGAAAAAAGCAGTTCACACACTTTTACTAACAGCATTAGACGGTGGTAATCCAGTAAGATCTGGAACATCACAGATAACCATTCATGTACTTGATTCAAATGATAATTTTCCTGTGTTTGAGAAAAATGTTTACAAAGTAACCCTGGATGAAAAAAGCATGAAGGGGACCCTCGTTATAAAACCGAAGGCAACAGACGCAGATGAAGGTCTGAATGGTGAAATTGAATTTTCGTTTGGCTCTCGTACACCAGATTTTGTATTGTCAATGTTTGATATTAACACAGTAACTGGTGAAATCTCTCTAAAGGGGGAGTTGGACTATGAAACAACCAAATCATTTGATATTGATATAATTGCTAAAGACAAAGGTAGTCCTGAAATGGAGGGCCACTGTCGCGTTCAAGTTGATATTACTGATTTCAATGATAATGCTCCTCAAATTGTCCTCACATCTCAACCAAAGCCAGTGCGTGAGGATGCACCAAGTGGCACAGTGGTGGCTTTGATCAGTGCTCGAGATCTTGACTCCGGTGATAACGGTAAAGTGACATTGCAGCTTCCTAAGGGTTCTCCCTTTACTCTAAAACCTTCCTTTTCCAATAATTACGCTCTGGTAACCAGTGGTCCTTTGGACAGAGAGAGTTTCTCAGAGTACAATATTGAGATAACAGTCATTGATTCAGGCTCTCCTCCTCTCTCCAGTAAGAAAACTATACAATTCAGCATAACTGATGTGAATGACAACCCTCCTGTATTCACTCAGCCCTCTTATAGTGTGTATTTAAAAGAGAATGGAGTACCAGGCTCTATCCTGTACTCAGTATCAGCATCTGACCTAGATTTTGGTGAAAACGCCAAAATCTCCTACTCTATACTGGACTCTAAAGTGCAGGACGTTTCTGTGTCCTCTTATGTTTACATTAACTCAGATAACGGCAGCATCTACAGCATGCACTCGTTTGACTATGAGAAACTGAAGGTGTTTCAGATTCAGGTTCAGGCAAAGGACCAGGGCTCTCCGTCTCTCAGCAGCAACACCACTGTCCATGTTTTTATCCTGGACCAGAACGACAATGCTCCCGCTGTTATTTACCCCTCCTCCGCTGCCATGGGCTCCCTCTCTCATCAGAGGATGCCCCGCTCGGCTAAAGCGGGTCACCTGGTTACTAAGGTGACGGCCGTGGACGCAGACTCGGGCCACAACGCGTGGATCTCCTACAAAGTGTCGGAGGCCACAGACGCCTCTCTGTTCACTGTCAATCTGTACACAGGGGAGGTGAGGACTAAACGCGCTGTGTCCGAGCAGGACGACTCCTCTCAGAGGCTGCTTATAGAGATCAAGGACGACGGGGAACCGGTCCAGTCCGCCACCGTCACGGTGTCCATCCTGCTGGAGGACGGCCTCCATGAGCCCATCTTAGACCTCCGACAGAAAGCGGTCGAGCCCAGCAAGAAAACTGGCAGAATCACCCTTTATTTGATCCTCTCTCTGGCCTCGATTTCCGTGCTGTCTCTGGTGACTTTTCTCATCTTAGCGGTGAAATGCATCAGGAACAGTAGAAGCAGCGCGAGTTGCTGCACGAGACAGAGTGACTGTGACGATTACAAGAACCCCAACAGAAACCTGCAGATTCAGCTCAACACTGATGGACCTATAAAGTACGTGGAGGTCCTGGGAGGAGACATGTTGTCTCAGAGTCAGTCCTTCAGGTCCTGTATGTCTCCCATGTCAGAGTACAGTGATTTCACTCTGATTAAACCCAGCAGCACCACTGACTTTAAGGAGGTCATCAGTGTCCTGGATGCGTCTTTACCCGACAGCACCTGGACCTTTGAGAGCCAGCAGGTGAGCCATAGCCATAAAAAATAAGCAAGATGAAACTGTTTTTAATTAACTCGTATGTCACTTCTTTATGATATAGGAAACCAAAATACATGGGCATTGTATGCCTTTATTTACAAAAAAGTATGTTAATTTAATGTAAGATTAGGTTTCTGCATATAAAACAACACCATGTGTTTAAATCCGGATTACCACATCTTTGCAATGGGTTACATTAGTTTGACATGTTTTTCTGCCTTACACTGCCTTTTTATTATATGCGACAATATTTTTAATGAAACCTATTTAAAGGTAAAATTGAGTGTAGAGGGAAACCTGATTGAAAACCCCGCCCCCCTGCGGATGCAAATAGTATTGCTTAAATGACAAATTGGTTTGACCATGAGATTTTTCAATAAGAGCATGTGAATTAATTATTCCAATATATAAAAAGTTTAATATAATGTTCCTTAGATTATGTTAAATTGACTTTTTGTCAGCCGTAAAATCTTCCTGCTGTCCCTCCACTTTCACTTTTCTCTAAAACTTTGAATGAATGAATGACTTTATTTCGAACCAAAATTTTACATAAGATAAACAAAAGTTAAAAAAAAGACCAAAGTAACAGTGTCCGAAAAGGAGTAGGAAGAAGTAAAACTTATATATCCGTACCCCTATGTTACATTTCTTCTGTTAGTCAGTTCTCAAATGAGTGTGGTGTTGGTTCCTGTCAGTGGAAGTGCAGTGACTGGAAAGTTTTCACTGTGTGAGTGTGTGAGCTCTGTGTGACAGAGCTGGTCCTGCCCTGTCTTCCAATGAGAGGGAAGGCCTCTGTGGTACTTCCCCGCCCACGAGGGGAGTGAGGCGGAGGACACAGAGCAGAGTTTCACTGAGGGCAGAAAATACTTTGATTTTCGTCTTGTTTTCTCGTAAAAAGCGCAGTCATGATCACGTCAAAACTCCCCATTGCTCTGTTTTTAAAACGGAAATGTTTTCCATCGAGCCTGACAGCCTCGTGTTAACATTACTATGGATACGCTACGGTGAAAGAAGAACTTGAAAACTTTTCCATTCTCCGATCCTCGGAGCGCAGCACAATGGACTCCAGACAGAGGAAGCGCTCCGGAGGAGGGAGGCTGTGGAGGCTCTGCTTCTATCTGGCTTGCGTCTCCTGTACGTCCGCTCAGCTCAGCTACTCTGTATCGGAGGAACTAAACCCAGGCTCTGTGGTTGGAAACATCGCGAAAGATTTGAGTCTTTCTGCTCAACGGATGGTTCAGAGGAGGTTGCGGGTGGTCTCGGAATCCACAACGCAGTATTTTGAGGTAAAGGAAGCGACTGGCGAGTTAGTTATTAAAGAAAAAATTGACAGGGAGCAACTGTGTGAAATAAGTTCAGCATGTTCACTACACCTTCAAATAGTTCTGGAGGTTCCTTTAGATAGTCATCGCGTTGTGGTGGACATTCTGGATGTGAATGATAATGCACCGCAGTTTTCAACAAGCAACATTTCTTTGGAGATATCAGAGGCGGCTACGCCGGGCACAAGGTTTCGCCTGGAGAGCGCACACGACCCAGATGTTGGGACCAACTCGTTACGCACTTACCATCTTGCAGCAAATGACTTCTTTATTTTGAAAGTGGAAACTAAAAGTGATGGCAGCAAGTTTCCGGAGCTCGTGGTGGATAAATCTTTGGACAGGGAGACGCAGGCCTCGTTTCGCCTGTTGCTCACTGCTGTCGATGGGGGTCAGCCGGAGAAATCTGGCTCGACACTTTTGCTCATTAAAATTCTGGATGTAAACGACAATTCGCCAGTGTTTGACGAGCCGGTGAAGACTGTTAAGTTATTAGAAAATGTTGCACGGGGCACTTTAGTAACTAAACTGAACGCGTCTGACGCGGATTTGGGGAACAATGGAGAAATATCTTTCCTTTTTAGTAAATACACGCCGGAACGCGTTCTCAACCTTTTCAGTGTGGATTCTAAAAGCGGGGAGATCCGTGTGAAGGGGGACGTGGATTACGAAAAGGCCGCTAGATATCATATCACAGTGCAGGCCAGAGATGGAGGCTCTCCTGCCATGGAGGGCTCCTGTAACGTCATAGTGGACATCATTGATGCGAATGACAACACACCAGAGGTCACACTGACGTCACTGACTAGTCATATCGGGGAGGACTCAGCACCAGAGACTGTGATAGCCCTCATCAGTGCCCGGGACCTGGACTCGGGGGTGAATGGGGAAGTTACACTGTCAATCCAACCAGGTTTGCCATTCAAACTTAATTCAGCTTTTGGCATGCATTACAGCCTCACCACTGCTGGAAATCTGGACCGTGAGACTGTCCCTGAGTACACAGTGGTCATCAAGGCCACTGATGCTGGATCCCCTCCTCTTTCGTCACAAACCACCTTTGTTGTGAAGCTCTCTGATGTAAATGACAATGCCCCCACCTTCTCTCAGCCTTCATACTCTGTGGATGTCCCAGAGAACAATGCTCCCAGTGCCCCAATCGCTGCTGTTTCAGCCACTGATCCAGACCTGGGTGACAATGCTCGCATCTCTTACTCCATCCTTTCCAGCATGGTCCAGGGTTCCCCCATCTCTTCCTACGTCTACATAAACCCAGAGAATGGCCACATCTACAGCATGCGCTCCCTGGATCATGAGCAGCTCAATGCTTTCCGCATTGAGGTGCAGGCTCGGGATGCTGGGGTGCCCCCTCGGACAGCAAACGTTACTGTGCATGTGTTTGTGGTGGATGTAAATGACAATGCACCAGTAATTGTACACCCCTCCTACCCAAAAGGCAAAAGATTAGAGCTCACTGTGCCCCCTTCAGCTGGCCCAGGGCACCTCATAAATAAACTTGTAGGGGTGGATGCAGACAGCGGGCACAATGCATGGCTGTTTTACTCCATCACCCCTGGTCCAAATGCTGGCATGTTCCGTATTGGGGCACACAGTGGTGAGCTACGTACAACACGCAAGTGGGCCGAGGAGGAAGTGGGCTCAACATATGACATCATGATCACCATCCAGGACAATGGCGACCCACCTAAGTCCACCTCTGTGAACATTACAGTAACTGTGGATGAGAAGGGCTCGGCCATCGACGCTCCTACTAGCCCTCGTCACACACCCTTCTACCACCGAACGGGGATGTCAGACATCACCCTGTATCTAATCATCTCTCTAGCTTGTGTATCAGCTGTTTCCTTCATCACCTTTGCTGTCCTCATGGTACGCTGCCTCAGGCACCAAGGCCCAGGGCTGGGAGACTCTGACTGCTGCTGCTACGGAAGCCACAGGTCCAGTCGCTACCATCAGAGACCCGGCAAGGATCTGCACCTGCAGCTCAATACTGATGGACCAATCCGCTACATGGAGGTGGTGGGAGGCCCCCAGGAGCCCCACACCCGCACCTACAGGCCCTGCTACTCCACCCTATCCAGCCGAAGTGACTTTGTATTTATGAAGACACCCATGCTGAGTCACAACAACACACTCAACATGACACTCAGCAGGAAACACCTTATGAACTCAGCTTGTGAGGTGAGGGGATTAAGTGGGAGAGCAAGCATGGCATCTGTAGAATATGCACAATAAGCCAAATATAGGTGTTTTAAAATCCATAGACAGGTTTGAGAAATGCAATCTCAGAAAACCTTCAAATGTGGTGTTAATGTTATAATGGTATGTAACAGTAAAATGAATGAGTCACAACTAGATGTCCTGATTCACATAGTTCTGCAGTTTTTCTCTCAAGGCTCTGTTGTTTTAGCAGGATGCTGCTTCTCAGTGTTGGGAGAAAATTATCAGAGCTGTGTTGTCCCAATTCACAGTTTAGAGCTTAATATTTATTCTGACCCTGAGGCTAGAAAATTTGGTTGGTAACTATTTCTGACTTCTAGAAACTATAGTGGCTGAAAGAAACTGATTAAAAAAGACACAGATGAAGAGAGATTCATGCAGGAAGAACAGAGGTTGGTGGATAAGTAAGAAAGGGAGAGACAGAAGAGGTCCTCACAGATGGAGGGGAGGAGACAAACATGAAAATTCGTCCTGCAGTTTTGGCTAAGGGAAATGGCTGGGAGAGAGAAGAGAACAGGATGACAGAGAGAGAGAGACATGTGGGGCAAAGGAGAGGAAAAGAGCTGAGGAAACAAAATGGTGAGAGGAGTGGAGGGGAAGAGTCAAAGAATAAAGCAGTAGCTGAAAAACAGGAATTCAAGGGGTCAGTGGCCTGACCCCTGACTTCCTGTTGTCCTCTGAACCCTTGGTGATTGGTTCCAGGACTCAGCACATCACATGAGGGAGGCTGTGCTGTGTGTATTCATTCAGAACAGATTTTTATTTTTCTATTTTTAATTTCACTTTTAGATCCTGTGTAGTGAATGTCCCATATTTTTATGTGGTCATTGAATAAGAAAACTGAAAAAAGCAAACCATGATTCATGATTCATTCAAGAGAACTGAGTCGAAAAAGGGGAGTTTTCTTCTTCAAACTTTTTTAAATATTAGCTTTAGTTGTGTAATTTAAATGTAGAATTAATAATTAAATTATTTGGTAAATATTTCTTCCCCAAACATCAAGATGTTTACCCTCGTGTCTGTTTAGTATCTAAAAGAGCCCTCATGCCTCTGTATTGCGTAGAAACTCTGTGTGCTGAATTAGGTTGTCCCTGAGGTCAGCAGGGTACCATCTGTCTCTCTGCTCTAGTGACACGTGTGCAATGAGGACAACAGAGGAATAGAAAGCAAGGGATAGATAAAGGAACAGGAAGGATGGCTTTACACACGTGTGCCACAGCGACAGACAGCACAGGCTATAAAGGCTTTCAGGCATCAGCCATGACTGTGGGTGTTTATGTGCTTGCAAGTGAGGTTGGCTGTACAAAACATCATACAAGGAGTTCTCCAGTAGTATGTAATTTTAGTAGGACCATGGGGCCTTTGTGTCGATTATCAGTCAGTTGACACTGGCCTTCTTATTGTGCCCCCCTATTCACACTTTATTTAAGAGTGAAACAAGGAAAAAAATCTATCACAGCAACCTTTTCTACCCTGAAATATTTATAGATTAATTGGATCATTTGATGGCTTCCAATCAGCCTGCGACATGTAAGACAAATAATTCCATGATGAAGGTGGTTCTTTGGCTCAGTGGACAAACATGTCATGTTAAAACCTGTATTTGTATTTATTCTCACCTCTGTATTAGTAAAATAAGAGATTTAAAGTAAGTTATTAATATTCCCATGACCATTCGTTCATCTTTCAGTATGAGACTGTGGGAGTTTATAAGGATTGGCGCATGCACTGAGATGCACATGCAACTTGCAAAACTAGCTCATACAGATCAGTAAAACTGGGTTTTACCTAAAGGTTATTATCCATTTATTCATGTTTCTTTAAGGGGTGGGAGGGGGGGATTACAACATTGTGCTTTACCTGAGAGATTGGATTTTTTCAATATAATGATTTTAGTTTACTGGATGTGACATTTGTAGGATTCACATCCTATTTTTCTTATATTTTTGGACTTCCTTCTGCGTAATTATTACTTAGCATTCAAGAACAATGTCTCTTGAAACAATGCAGGATACCTGTGATGACAATTTGCTCTGAATTGTATATGGTGTGTGTGTGTGTAAGAGCAACAGAAGAGGCCACTTCCTCTTTTCTGACAGAGCACAAGGTGCCGTCCAGCCACATATACAATTTGTGTCTGTGATAGGAAACTGAATCTTCCACATAGAGCACCAGATAGTCTTATATGTGTGCAGGATGTGTTTGCATGTGCCTTGTAGATATTTAATTCCTGTCAGAGAGAAAGGGATGAGACACCTTTTATTTCCTTTTTTAAACCTGGAAAAATCCTTGTCCATCATTATAGAGAAGTTGTTAACCATTAACCCAGTTTTTCATGCTTTCAGACATGAAGTCCAGATGTGCTCAAGTGCTTATCAGTCCGGCTTAAACCCTATGGTGTATCCAGTACTATAATGCATATCTATCTTAGCATGTAAGATGATAGTACTTCAACTGACTAATGTGTTGCTCTAGTTAAGGATCTCATTCTGGTTTAGTTCAGCTTGATAGTTGAATATGTAGGTGTAAGGGAGGCAGGCTGACATTCTTTAAAGCTTCCAGGATGGAATGAAAGTCTTTATTTGAATGAGATTTAGGCCAACAGAGCTGTAATCCCCTCATCTCTCTCTCTCCATTGGCCTAGTCTTCATCTGTGGTCTATTTGACCCCTCTCTCTATTCCCTGTCTTCAAATTCAACTTGCACTATGAACAACACCATGTGCTTTTTCAATATCTTTACCTCATGTATTTTAAGGGATTAATTTACTTAAGAGACTTTCTTTTTTTTTTTTTTAAAAAGGCCAAAAATAATTTAAGTTTAAGTCAGTTAGATTTTGATCCTTTCATGCCTTTTAACCTGGTTTTAAGTTACTTTCCCTGAAAGATATTGTCTAAACCATGCGTTCTGATGTGTAGGTGCAGCCAAACTGTCCTTAATGAAGCATACGTACAGTACATGAGGTTGAGAGCCCAATATTTCAGCACAGAGTCAGTAACCCTCTATTCCACATGCCTACACCCTTGCAGTGGGATCTGACCTGGGAAATGACTCGTGTGTGTCTGTGAGTGTTGGTGTGGTAAGAGCGAGTCACACAGCTGGAATGCTGGGCCTCTCTGTGGATGTTTGCCTCCAGTCGGTGCTGATCTTTTTGTCTCCCTACTAAAGCTGCCCACGCACATATACTTGTCTCTGAGTCCATTTTTAGATACATATCAACCACGCTCTGCTCTGATAAGAGTTCAGATATGTCCACCTCCTG
This sequence comes from Labrus mixtus, assembly GCF_963584025.1. Taxonomy (NCBI): domain Eukaryota; kingdom Metazoa; phylum Chordata; class Actinopteri; order Labriformes; family Labridae; genus Labrus; species Labrus mixtus. Next base: position 10,632,517 of record NC_083621.1, on the reverse strand, counting down.
TCATCCATTGTGGTTTTATGGTGTATGAAAAATGTTCGATTGCTGCCCTTGCAGTTTGTTATGAGGACATAACTGAGCATTGTCTTCTCTTCATCTGAATCTGGTTTCTTTTCCGGAGTGTTGAAGACTTAACTGATTGTGTTAAGTGACCACGAGGTTGAAACAGACCTTTATGTAGTTTACTCTGAAATGGAATCCACTGGCAGCTTTTTCACTCAACACTTATTTAGTTATAGGGTTGTTTAATAATCATGTAGTATTGTTCAGAATGCACTGATTGGTATACAAGGTTCAGGTTACATTATTTGTACCCGTAGGTAGATTTGTTTGAAGCCTACATGTTATCCTTCGCTCTCTGTCTCAGACTTTGTAGTGTCCTTCACTAGTCCTTAAAGACCATTAAAAAAATGCAGTCCTTTCTTTTATGGGGTGCCGCTTTCTATATTTAATTTTTTCAACAAGCTGACTTTTGTAAGTCACCATTCAATGGTGCATTAGTTCCTCTTATCTAAAAAAAGCTTCGTCCATGATGGTCACCAGCAATGCTGTTCTTTTTGATTAGGTATTTTCAGGGGTTTTCTCTCGTCTCTTTGGCTCTCTTGCTTCTCTTGCTTCTCTCCATCATTCCCTCGGGTAGAACAGCTCTTTTAATAATGCAGCACATCGTCCTGCTAGCCTCACTCTCCAGGGAGCTCTTGTGTCGATTAGGTGGTAGAATCTGGAGCCAAGCCAGGGGTCTATTCACCGCATCACTGCACAACAAGAGAGGCTGAGAGAGAGGGAAAGAGCCAGAGAGATGGAAAAGACATAGTGGCATGGCCAGTGAGGTAGAGATGGACAAGAGTGCAATTGCTTTGGAGACATTCATAGAGAGAAGCAGGGAAGCCATGAGGGAGGCTTTATCGCTGTGGATACACAGTGGTAGTTTTGTCTCCTTGAAGTTGAATCAAAATGACAATAGTTATTTTCCAAGGACTATCTGCACTCCGCATCTATCTATTTATTTTTAGAAAATATTTTTCCTTTAAAATAAGTATACGTTACAGCTTGTTTTCCCCTGATGTGTCATATTACATATTAAATACTGACCTTTCTCTGTGTGGTTGTTCACTAAGATGCTCTCTTTAGGATAAAACTCCTTTGGATATCTGATTTAACTTGGGGCTGCAATGGTTCTTTGTGAGGGCTTGTAATACATTTTTATCAGTCATAGTTCAGTTGTGCGATCATGTATTACTTTTCCTGCCTTTCCTTCTTGTTTTTTTGTCCTCTTCTATAAGCAGAGCCCCATTTTTCTCTGCTTGTGTGTGTGTGTGTGTGTGTGTGTGTGTGTGTGTGTGTGTGTGTGTGTGTGTGTGTGTGTGTGTGTGTGTGCGCACTATTCCTCTGCAGATTTAATGCTCCACCGCTTTGGAACAACTGGGATGCTTGAGCATACAGATATCTGTTGCCAACTTAAAATTAGTTGAGAAAAGGCTTTCTACATCCCAGATATACATCATCCACATTAACAACACATTAGCCACAAACCAACATCCCTTGAACACCCAAGACCCTTCCAGCTGTTGTTACAATGAAACAGAAAATTCATGTTGCATCTTATTTTCTCTTCACAGCAAAAGCCCCCCAACAATGACTGGCGCTTCACACAGGGACCGAGACCCGGACCTAGCGGGTGAGTAAACTGAGCAACACACAGACACGCAGGGAGCTCATCATAAGACAGAGGGAGAGATGATGGATGAGAAATGTAATGAGGAGGGGGATGGTAGCGATTGCTGTAGCTATAAGAACTCAATGCCTGCATGATGCTGAATAAAAAGTACAGATGACATCAATACACAATGCAACCATCAGAATCTGACTCTGAGCTACACTGTTGTTCAGATCTACTGTGTGGTTGCCTGTTGATCTATGACTGTAATCAGTGAATTCAGATTCTTGCTTTACAATCCTAAATGAGCATCTCTGCCTGGTTTCAGGCTGCTTCATAAAATGGCTGCCGCAGCCTCCACTCCCCCTCCCCCCTCTGTTCCTCTCCTCTCTGCGCTCTCTGAGTCTGTGCGCCATCACTCAGTACTACTGATGAGGGACGGGGACCACAGCTAGTGGGGGGATGGGACAGTGTTTTTATCCTTCTTGCTCTCTGTCTTCATGGGAGAGATCGTGCAGACGGGTTATTTTACATTTCATTGTGTAACACTATAGTGACTGGCCTATTAAAAGACAATAGATGAACTGTGTTTTGTCATTGCAGCTGTGTGTTGTAGTGATTTTATGTTTTAATGGTTTATGAATGCCATGCTCATAGTGTGTGGTATAAAATGGAGAATGTGCAGTCAGAGTTTTCACAACAGTGATTACGCAACACATGAGTCAAAGCTTCTCCCTAAAACATACCAGCTGGGGCAGAAAGGAAAATGTCAGACACACACAAAAAACACACACCACTGCTGCAATACACTTAGGTTAGGGATACATTGGATATCATTCATGTTACTATTTTTTCGCTGAGATCTAGAGCTGAATATCTTAGCTTTTCACTCAAATACACAATGATTCTGTTCAGACTGTATAACGTGTTGTGTTTTTAGTCCCCACATGCCATACGGTACACACATACGATGGACGCCGAAGAGTGGGACAAGGTACAAACTTAGACATAGACGCTGTATGATCACTCCCTGTTCTTAGCAGCTGATTGGTGTTCAGAGGAACCTGATCACAGTTGAGCTGATAAGAGCAGAGATTGGTTTGAATCTTTTAGGTAGTGCACTGCAGTTGAGTGCTGTGCTGTGTGTAGGTGTACCTAACCCATAGCTTCTGTTAGTCTCCCTAAAGGTTTGATGGGGTTTGTTGATCGATGTGCATAGGCCACAATGCCTGCTGTGGCGTAGAAAGGATTGTTAAACTTTTGAGTTTGCGTGCAGTGTTTTGTAGATCTGTTCTGCCTTGTTTGTGTGCTATTGCTTTACATGAAGTCATTATAGTCTGAGAGCTCTTGTTCTCTCTTCTTCTACAAGACTGGCTTACCATACAGCGCTTCCTTTGATGTATATGTCTGTGATGGTTGTAGCTCAACATCACCACATGTGGCTTTTCACGTGATTTATCCACTTGATGACTACAAACACAGGACAATGAAGTCAGCTGTTTCTTGATCTTTTTTTAAAAAAAACCTGTTAGTGATTCAGAAGTTTCTTAGTGAAGTAAAGAGCTCTTGTGTTAAACCCTCAACGTCGACATCTACATGAGCCAAACGTCAGCATGTGCACAATTTGAAGTTTGAAGTACAGAACTGTGCAAAAGTCTGAGGCCACCACCAGCTTTGTTGTTTTAACACATATTCTACAGGCAAAGGTCAGTGTATAGTGCTTCCGCCTTTTCACATCTTTAACTCTGTTGGGAAGAATGTTTTGACATTTTCTTCAGTAACCTTCTGGTATGTTACACCAGGCTTCTTTTAGCTTTTCCCAGAGTTCCTCTTTAGATCCAGGCTATACTTTTATTTTTTCTCTGTCCAGGTGATACCATTCTGTCTCTGTAATAGTCAGTTCTGGACTCTGTGGAGGTCAGTCCTTGACTGTCAGTGTTGTATCAGATGTGTTTCATATAAGTGTGCTTGGGTTCGTAGTCATACTGAAATAAAACCGTTCCCAATCAGACGCCTTCAAGAAAGAGTAGCATGATGAATTACAATAAGATTACTGAAACAACAAATCTAATAGTGGCCTCAGACTTTTGCACAGTACTGTAAATATCTAGATGTTCTCTGCAAAGCAACAAGGAGAACTGTCCCTGGAGATAAAACATGTCATGTAAGGTTGCCGCAGAAAATCAGATAATTTTGTCTAGTCAACGAAGCACATCTCTCTGAACCACAGTTCACAATGTTGCCCACAGGAAGTGATAATATTGACCACAGGAAGCACTTAACACAGCCAAGCGATGTGATAAGTACAGAGACATGCTACTTTAGCACAAATGAAGCATTCGCTTTTATCTTTAGCGATGTGAAGTGGCGCAAAATGGCTGTCCTTCCTTTACTGTGTCTGCCCTTAGGCAGCCTGTTTCTTGTTTGATGCCTCACTTAGGACATGAATGTTCCTCTCCCTCAGTGTCTCTCAGGCACTGAACTGAAAACCACCTTAGAGATTTGGCAGTGAAATCTGCTCTTAAACAAATCCCTCTTTCAGTCATTTCTTACTCTTCCCCTTGTTGTGTCATTTGCTCTCTCAAGTCGATGGAGCAGAGTTTTCTGTCTTTGTTTTGAAATATTCAGGAGTGTTGTTCTTTGTGCATCACATTCATTTAACACACTGGACCTGATTCCTATGTGCTTTATACCTGATGTGTGGCTGACTTTCCTTTAGAGCTTTAAAACTCCACCAGAACCTTTTACCGATATCCCTGTAGGCTAATGATCCTCCGTTAAATACCACCAGGGTTTCTTAACACCCTAACATTTTGAATAAGCAGTGTATTACCCTCACACACATTTGTTTATGATCTTTACAGCTCTAGAAGCAGCATCAATGATTATTTGAAATAACTTGATGGTTGAAGTGTGATTGTTTTTAAAAGTATCATGAAGTTACCTCACTATAATTTGATTACATATGGAAACCACGATCTTTAATCCAGAGATTGAGGTTTATTAGCATTCTGGTAACAAGAGAAGAGTTGGGATTAAAGCATGGTGATCTAGCTTTCAATCGTGGAGCTTAGTTGTGTTTGTCACAGGTGTGAGAATGGAAATGAGCATAATAGATGACAGGTCTGCTTTCTCCTCT